>NC_091455.1:127099244-127399244 GCF_027789765.1 Dendropsophus ebraccatus
TATAATGGACACAGCAAACCCGTCTTCACTTTGCTTTGAGTACAGAAGGAAGCTCTTTTGCCTAATAAAACTTAATACTTCTTAAAATGGCTTGTAGGGTAGCTTCACATGGACCAGTTTTTCTGCGAATTTCATGCTGCGGGTTTGCAGTAAAATCCGAGTCCTTGTACTGTGAAGTTCAATGGGGTTACATACCCGCAGCGAAATTTTATTTCCGCTGCGAGTATGTAAACCCGGCCCCCACCACCCCAGCAGCCCGCTGCATACACTACCTGCTCGGCTCCGCGGCTGAATGTGAGACTCCCAGCTCCCATCAGTCCCACTCAGCCTTTCAGTGAACGGCAGAACTGATAGGCTGAGCAGGACTGATGGGAGCGTGAAATCCGCTGCAAATCCGGTACGAGTGAAACTACCCATACTGTTGATTTCTGCTAAATTTTAAATGACAGTTAAAGCGTAACTATAAAATATTTTGACCATTCAGTTTTAGTTAGCTTAAGGCATGATAACAATTTTTGCAATATACATTAATAACCTAAAATGAACAGTTTTTTTAAAGTACATAAGGCTGATTATGCCCTTACAGCTCTGTCTGGCTCTGACTGACTTCTACATTCCTGCTGGACACGCCCCCTCCCTGCAGATCCGTACTTAGAGTACAGACTCTGACAGCAGCATCAGATAACAGCCCTGACACAGAGAGAAACAGAAACAAAACCACCTCCCCCACCTCCTAGCAGCACGTTCTCCCCCCTCACCTCACAGAGATCACATAGCAGAGCTGAGGGTGTTGTGTGTGAGGAGCAGCGCAGGGGAAGAGCTGGATGGAGGCACAAGTGTATCCAGTGCCACCATCACTCCAATGTACTGCATGGGTGAGTCACTGAGGGAAGGACTACAAGTCCCAGCACAACACAGCTGTAGTCCTTCCATAGTACATATAACACTCACTATCAGATGTCTGCAGCAGGTGCCCCAGCTCCATGGCTGACATTATCCTACAGTGTGATGACTGTATCTAATCCCACTGTGTGTGATACCATCTGCTGGGGCTCTGTATCTAATCTTACTGTGTGATACTGTATGCTGGGGCTCTATCTGATCCTGCTATGTGTGATACATCTGCTAAGGTGCTGGTCAGTGACTGGAGGGACCCAGCCAGGGAGATGAGGGATAGGCCACGCCCACTTTTATGCAGCCAGGGAAAAAATTCATTTATTCTTATGAGCCAAACAACTGGGGATATCTCAGCCAGCTCACAAGCTATCAACGCAGTTTAGGGCTCTTTTTAAAGGGTAACACGTGGGCTTTTTATTTGAGGAATTACATTTTTTGGCTACAGAAATTATAGTTATGCTTTAAACTTTTTAAAAGGAAACGAACAGCAGGTTAGAGACTTGCTGTTATGTTCCCATAGTGCACAGGATGCTGCCTGGAGAAGATGGATGCAGCCATAGGGCTGCATGGCAAAAATGGCTGTATCCATGTTTTCCAGGCAGACCTAGGGCTGCATCTATCTTCTCCGGGCATCAGGATTCAAATGCTGAGCATTAGGGTTGGTGCAAACCTGAACTGTGAACTTAATGATTTTGAAAAAAAATTACACCCAGTTCTGGCATTTGTTGGAGAAACAGTGAAACGTTTTGGTAAACCCTTTTTTTGATACAAGTTTAAAATATTTGTTAACATTGGTGAGAGTAGAGAAAAACTGTCTAAGTTGCCCATTTCTACAAATCAGAGTTTAGCTTACAATTTAAGAAGCCCATACCTGGATATAATGTGGTATTAGAAGTTTGATTATAAGACATGTGGCTGGTTACATAAGAAAATCTACTGAAAAATGTATATATAAAGGAAAAACAAGGCCACTTTCTTCCAGCAACTGTTGTCCCCAATATGAGTGTAGTTTTGCAGCTCAGTTCTATTGAAGTGAATGACACTTAAAGCGACTCTGTACCCACAATCTGACCCCCCCAACCCCCCTTCCCCCCCAAAACCGCTTGTACTTTCAGATAGCTGCTTTTAATCCAAGAACTGTCCCGCGGTCCGTTCGGCAGGTCATTGTCATAAAAAAAATTGCAGCCTCGTGCCCTACGGCCTGGAGCATTCCTAATGATGAGAAGGGCGCGGAGGAAGGACAGAGGGGTGGTGCAAAGTTAGGGCACAAATACGCCCGTAGGGCACGGAGCTGCAATTTTAAAAGTAATTTTTTATGACAATAACTGCATCACCTGCCAAGCGGACCGCAGGACAGATCTTGGATTAAAAGCAGCTATCCGAAGGCACATGTGGTTTTGGGGGGGTCAGATTGTAGGTACAGAGTCGCTTTAACTGTAATACCCCACACAGCCTGAGCACAGGGGTGTTGCTGGTTTTGCAAGAAAGTAGTTGTGTTTTTTCTAATTCTGGATAACCCTTTTAATAAACCCTATTTAAATAATGGACATACATACTTTTTGCGTATTTTGAATGTAAAATTTTAGGTTTAGTGCGCATTCATATTTTCCATTTTTGTATGTTCTAATTTGTAGAGTCAGCTTTAAAAAGTGACCCTCCCTTAAATAATCAAACACCTATTCTTGGATCATCTTCAACAACTGCTCCTAACCAGACACCAGGTAAAGCATGATACAGATGCATTCCTGTCATTTCACAGGCACATGTCAAAAGTATTGTAAATGTCAGTGCCTATTTAAAGGAGAAGTCCGGCCACAGGATGTTTTTTCCCAAATGCAGGGGCACTGGGGAAAATATCAAACCTCCCCAACTCGCCTCTCCCCATGCTTCTGGTGCTATGGATCGCTGCTCCAGGATATCCTCCTGAGCCAACCTCACAACTCAGTTGATGGACTCGAGGGCTGTCCATCAGCCAGGATAGGCATTTTTCTCCGAGTCGTGACATCATCACAACTCTGAGGGAGGGGAAAGGCCTTCCGGCGTAGGTCCCAGAGTCGGTCACACAAAAAACACGGACACAGGGAGAGGTAGGTAAGGACTGCTTGTTATCCTCTCCCCTGCTCCGACGCCTGTGGGATCTTTCATATGGCCGGACTTCCTCTTTTTAACTGTTTGCTACATTGAGTATATATTGTATTTGTGTGTGCAGTCCTGCTTTTCCAACTTTCCAACACATAGGGGGAAGATATATCAAGCTGTCTTACAGTAAGATTCTCTTTGTTGCCCAATTGGGCTGATTTGGTTCTCTGGAGCAGTGTATAAAGGTCCTGTGCAGCTCGTGGCACATACTGACCGTGGCTGCAGCAGCAGCTTTATACCGGAGAAAATAAGTTTAAAGTGACACTGTCAGCCCCCTTTGTGCATTCTGACATCTCTACACAGGTGTAATGGGTAAATTTAGCGGTTTTTATACCTTATTTTATATCATACGTCATGGTGCTTGTTCAAGTAAAAAGTGACCTTTTATCAACAGCAGATTGTGTTAAGTGGGTGGGGCATCGCGGCATTAGCGCCATTTAGCCCCGCCCACAATGCCACCATGGCCCCGCCCCCTCACCGGACATTGGCGCAGGCTAGCTGAAAGGTCTGGGCCCCACCTCCTCTAGGTCGGGCCACCAATGGGCTTCAAGGGGGCGGGGCCAACAGTGGTGGTGTGGGTGGGGGCTCGTGGCATTGGCGTCACTTAGCCCCGCCCACTTAACACAATCTGCAGTTGATAAAAGGTCACTTTTTACTTGAACAAGCACCATGACGTATGATATAAAATAAGGTATGAAAAACGCAAAATTTTCCCATTACACCTGTGTAGAGAAGTCAGAATGCACAAAGGGGGGTGACAGTGTTACTTTAAACCCCTGGCGTGGCAGGTAGTCATCTGGGTGGCCTGTGTCTAGTCACTGCTTTCTCCCTGTCAGTGCGCTTGGTGGGGCCAGTAACAGGCCTCTCTGCCTTTCACTCATTCCCTTCAAGCCTGCTGACAGGGAGATGACTACCTGCCGCACATCAGTGGGATTAAAGGGGTTATCCAGCGCTACAAAAACATGGCCACTTTTCCCCCTACTGTTGTCTCCACTTCAGGAGTGGTTTGCAATTAAGCTCCATTTACTTCAATGGAACTGAGTTTCAAAACCACACCTAATCTGGAGACAACATGTGACAACAAAGTGGCCATGTTTTTGTAACTCTGGATAACCCCTTTAAGCTGCACAGGACCTTTATACAGTGCTCCAGAAAACAAAATTAGCCCAATTGGGCTGATTGATTCACTTTATAGTGTCATTGTCATTATAACTTTCAAACTCTAAATTGTCAGTAGATGTGATATAAAAACAAGTTTGCAATTTACAATATATAAGGGACCTTCTGTGTGTATAACTACAGAGAGAAGACTGCACAGTAAATGTCAGAGGTGTGTAAAAAGCTTAATAGATGAGTATTAGAGATGAGCGAACCGGGTTTGGGTTCGAGTCCATCCGAACCCGAACGATCGGCATTTGATTAGCTGGGGCTGCTGAACTTGGATAAAGCTCTAAGGTTGTCTGGAAAACATGGATAAAGCCAGTGACTACCAGATCAGCGCTCGCTTATTCCTTTATTGTAATATTGTGGGCTTCACTTTAATTCATATTTGAAAATTTTTCAGAATCGCTGGTAAAGTCCAATGGTCCCTCAGCCACTTATAACCCAGCAGCTAATATATTCGCTGAAGACATCATTGATGAGTTTGAAAGTGGAGGTATTTTGTTTTGTTTTTGTTTTGTTTTTTTTAAAGAAAAAAATTGCTGTTGTTTTGGGATAAAGGGTATTAGTTAATTTTTCAGATAAACACAGGTGTAGGTCTTGGGGTGGGGGATGTATGTGTGGGGGGGCTTTAAAAATCAAACATTCTGTAGTTCTACCAAGGTTGCCATACCATTAGCAAAATGTTACTATAGTGGGATTCCCAGTGCTGTTGATAGCTCAAACATTGATTTTGGACATAGCAGATCCAGGTTTGACTACAGAGATAAGAAAAATAACTTGCTATTTCATAGGTCATACAGTAGGAAAAAAAACACTGAGGTGTGTAAAAAGTGTGTAAGTTATTTTACTGAAATCGGGTGTTTCAGCTGCACTATAAACACAGCCGACATATTCCTCTTCTTATTCTGTTAGTTGCTATTTAATAAAGCTCATACACAACAACCCTTTGCAGAACCAAATTCTAGCAAACGAACAAGGAAATTTTGGGATATTTTTAAAGTGTTTTTGCCAATGTGATTCCTGTACTACTACTCAAGGCAATGACCAGTCTCAAGGTAGTATTGTCTGATGAAATTACAGAGCACAAGATAATTGTGTATGTACTCCGTTATTTGTTTGTAATATGTTTTCTTTTACAGACACCGAAAATAAATCCAAAACACAGCTGTTTCCTGTTTCAAGTTCCAGTGACAGAAAAAAATTGAAGTTTACTTTATCATCAAATAAGCCCCAAGGTATTTGTGGGGGGAAAAAAACCTTGATTCATTATGTATTACTTAAAATACTTTATTGTAATATTGTGGGCTTCACTTTAATTCATATTTGAACATTTTTCAGAATCTGGGGTAAAGTTCAAGCAGAGGCAGAGAGCAGAGTCCAATGGTCCCTCAGCCACTTTTAACCCGGCAGCTAATATATTCAGTGAAGACATCATTGACGAGTTTGAAAGTGGAGGTATTTTGTTTTATTAAGTTTTTAAAGAAAAAAATTGCTGTAAGTTTGGGATAAGGGGTATTAGTTAATTTTTCATACAAACACAGGTGTAGGTCTTCGGTCTGTGTATGTTGGGGGGGGGGGGGGGTTCGGACTTTATTTGTGTTTTTGACATCTGGTCCCCTATCCATCAAGATTAACTATGATAACTAGTTGAAAAATCAAACATTCTGTAGTCCTTCCAAGGTTGCTATACCGTAAGCAAAATGTTACTATAGTGGCATTCCCAGTGCTGTTGATAGCTCACACATTGATTTTGGATATAGCAGATCTAGCTTTGACCACAGAGATAAGAAAAATAACTTGCAACTGCATAGGCCATACATTAGAAAAGACATTGAGGTGTGTAAAAAAGCTTAAAAGAGAAGCCTGGTGAAAATCTTTATTAATACACTAATTACAGGAAATGCTTATAAACTGCTTTTTTCCCTGCACTTACTACTGCATCAAGGCTTCACTTCCTGGATAAAATGGTGATGTCACGACCCGACTCCAAGAGCTGTGCTGGCTGTGGCTGCTGGAAAGGATGATGGCAGAGGGATGCTCAGTGTCCCCCTGCCCTCATCCTCTCCAGCAGCCACAGCCCGCACAGCTCTGGGAGTCGGGTCGTGACATCACCATTTTATCCAGGAAGTTAAGCCTTGAAGCAGTAGTAAGTGAAGGGAAAAAAGCTGTTTATAAGCCTTATAAAGTGTATATTGGTGATTTGTATAACTTTTGAGGGGCAATACAATACTTTAATAAAAATTTTGGCTGGACTTCTCCTTTAATAGATGAATATATACACAGAGAAAGCCCCAAGTAGATTGTAAGGTCAAAATGGAGACCGCAGTATAACTTTTGGGAATCCAGTTTCCAGTGTAAAGGCCCTATTACACGGGGCGATGTTGAGGAGGAAGCAAGCACCGACCTGTCAGATCAGCATTTGTTTCCACCTTGTCCACTGATCATTGGCCCTTTTTAGGGCCCTTTTACACAGAAAGATTATCTGATAGATTATCTGCCAAAGATTTGAAGCCAAAGCCAGGGCTGGATTTGAAAAGAGCAGAAATCTCAGGCTTTCCTCTATGACCTGGTCTCTGTTTATAGTCTGTTCCTGGTTTTGGCTTCAAATCTTTCGCAGATAATCTGTCAGATAATCTTTCTGTGTAAATGGACTCTTATACGGGCCAGTGACCAGGAATTTTATTATTATTTATTTATAGAGCGCCCTTAATTCCAGGGCGCTATACAATAGATAGGGTTAACAAGCAGAAACAACACAAGATCAAAACACATTACATGAAGACAAATGGCAGATTGGTACATGGGGGAAGAGGACCCTGCCCGCGAGGGCTTACAATCTATAGGGTACGGGAAGAGAAACAGGAGGTAAAGTGCAAATGTGCAAATAAAGTGTGATGCTGAATTATTATAGGTTGTAGCCTAGTTTGAAGAGATGGGTTTTCAGGTTACTTTTGAAGGACTTGATGGTGGATGAGAGCCGGGTGTGTCGGGGTAGTGAGCTCCAGAGTATGGGGGAGGCTCAGGCAAAGTCTTGGAGGCGGTTGTGCGAGGTACGAACAAGGGGGGAGTGCAGAGGGAGGTCACTGGAGGATCGAAGGTTGCGTGAGGCACGGTAGCAGGATATCTGGTCAGAGATGTACGGAGGGGACAGGTTGTAGATGGCCTTGTACGTCATGGTCAACAGTTTAAAGTGAATACGTTGGGCAATGGGTAGCTAGTGTAGAGATTTGCAGAGTCGGGAGGCGGAGGCAAAGCGAGGGGAAAGGTTGATTAGTCGGGCAGCAGAATTTAGGATAGACTGGAGGGGATCAAGGGAGTTAGATGGAAGGCCAGAGAGAAGGATGTTACAGTAGTCCAAGCGGGAAATAATGAGAGCATGTACCAGCAGTTTGGTAGAGTCAGGGGTGAGAAAAGAGCGGATTCTGGAAATGTTTTTTAGGTAAATGTGGCAGGAGGTGGTCAGGGCTTGAATTTGGAATGAGTGTTCCTGGAAATGCTCATTCTCCTGATAATCAGCCCATGTAGAAGGGCCTTAAAAATTCAAAATACATCCTTACACAGGATTTGCTTACATAAACATCAATGTAGTTTTAGCTCACCGCTTTTGGCAACTGTTAGCATTGAACGTACACTAGATGCAGGTTCCACAAATTTTATTGCTGAAATTTCAGGGCCTCATAACTTCATAACCTCATATAGCAGGTGTAACTATTTTTACAGATGCTGCCAAAAGAGTATACCCGAAGCCTCCTCCTTCCAAGTCTGATAATAGAAGGCCAGCCAGTAAATCAAAGCCTTCCTCTTCACGAGCATCAGGTACTGTACACTTACAAATTTTAAGTATAATATCTAAAATGATACAGACCCATATTAAATAAGAAGTCCTGCCTCCGGGGGCTTTTAGAAAAAATGGGAAAAATAAATAAGGGTATTAACTTGCGTCTTTCTGTGCATCTTGGGATCTCCGGCGCTGCAGACATCTCAGCCAGCTCAGTGACTGGGGAGGGACACCGTTCCAGTCACTGATTGGCTGAGCAGGCTGTCCATCAGCCAGGAAGAGCATCTTTTTTCCACGAGTTGTAGTGTTCTCACAACTCAGGGTAAAGTGCTTTCCGGCGGGGGTTCCAGGGCCAGTCAGGCGGTGCATCGCGGGCACAGGGAGAGGTAAGCGATGCTTCATTCTTACACACTCCCCTGCCATGTGTTAAAAGTTAGACAAGGCCGGACTGTTAGACTGTGTATCTTTACTGACTTAAAGGGCTTTTTGGGGACTTTAACATTAATGGACATGCTTTTGTGTGTGATCAGTAGTGAACAGACTTTCAGAAGTCACTGATTTACACAGTGAAAGGGCTGAGACATTTATATGAATGGGACAAGTGCCTTTGCCAGGCAGAGCTACTTACACAGATGAGACGCTGGGTCTGTGTAATCAATGAAGGGGATGCAGCACTTGCAGTAAGAAAAAAACTAAATATAAAAAATGACATATCTGTTCTTGTAGCTTTGCTGAGCTGTCCACTTCTGTCTTAACGTGTTACTGTCATTTAAAAAAGATGTTGTAATAGATTATGTCCGTGCAGTCCGTTTTTAATTGGTGCAGGTTGATCAATGACAATAGTCGATCAGTATATAACAACTGCATTCGACTCCAAGGCTGATGCTTATAATGCAATCTCTTTATTTATATTTGCACAACATATATGATGCATTCATAGTCGTTAGTATACCCAATCAGAGGGACGTTTCGGTCGAATGACAATTTTCAATCAGTTATCTGTAGATAATGATACATGTGTACATTAGTCCTTAATCTCATACACCACTTATCATATATCATAAGTACATGTCACTAATGTACTTCATTCATAAATCAATTGGGAGAATTATCCCAATGATGGATAAACAATACTCCCACCAGTATACAAATGTTATACCAGTCTCTACACGTGTAAAGGATCAATCATAAATAAGGAATGCAGGGGCAGGCGGCATTCATATACTCACACTACTGATGGCTGTAAGGAAAGCATATGTACCCAAAAGAACAGTATGCCTAGCGGGAAGAAGAAGAAGAAAGCATGTGTGAATAAATGTGAGATCACACTATAAGAAGAAAGCGTGACCAAAGAATTCCGTTACCCGTATCATCTTAGTTACAGTTGCAGATGGTGTCCGGAGCGCTATCTCAGCGTCTACCCCCATCTTATATAGGGCATTAATGATCCGTGTCTGTATCACATGACCGAACCATTGCTGGGTCAATCCTGTGTCTGAATCACGTGATCGGGACTACTTCCGGATCACGTTCTCTATAGTCTAGATGTGACGTACTAGTGAATCGCATGTGACCGGAAGGCCACTTCCCTGTCACATGATGTGCGTTCCATTTCTAGCCTCGTTATGGTTTCTAATCATGTTATATAGAATCTAAGGCCGTCTCGTAGTTGGCGCATGCGCACTTCTGTTATATTTGGACTAAGTCTAAATCATATGGTTAGTATGGTAGTGCTAAAGATGTTAACATGTCACATCACAATCCCATACCCCTACCAATACCTAGATATAGCTGGGAAAAGTGTGCAGCTGTGTGCTTCACTCTCTGGCTTGTTTCTCAGTACGTCTACAGAAGATGAGCTCCATTATAAGTCTGTGAGGCCTGTTTCCTGCAGCCAATCAGATTTTGCACCAGAATAGGGCATACAGCGCACAGCCATGCAATTCTATCTATAACTTTACTAAATTGCATATTTTTATTAAAAGGTTTTTATTTTTTTTGTAGATAAATGAAACCAACCCTAAACAGTCTCATGATAAAAAAACATTACACTGTACAACACTGGATTTTCAAATACAGTGATGCCTTGGATTACGAGCATAATTCGTTCCGGGACAGCGCTTGTAATCTAAATCACTCTTAAACCAAAGCAAATTTTCCCATAAGGAATCATTGAAATGTAGACAGTTGGTAGGACACCCCAATTTTTTTTATTCTAAATAACAGGTAAAACAAACCGTTAGAAAGCTGGATATATCATATTATAAGTTACTGTACAGTATAGCAATCAGCATGTGGTGTTTAATGTATAGTAAGAGCATAAGAATGAAAAAACAGCAGCAGTTTGTAGATACAGGATGGAACTGCAGATCCCCATAATGCAGTAGTGTATAACAACAGGCTAAAATAGAGAAGCGGGGCTGCTGTCAGAGGTCTGTGTGGTCACATGACAGCAATGGGGAAGGGGGTTGTTCAGCATGGACCAATCAGAAAGTGAGAATCAGAGCTGTGCAGGAGGACCGTGACAGAAACTTTTCTATACAGCAGTGTGAATGGCTGAGTGTAAGGATAGGCACAATATAGCAGCAGTATGTATAGCTGAGTGTAAATGCAAGCACATTATAACAGCAATGTGTATAACTGAGTAAGGCCTTATTCACACGTTAGTATGTTTTCCTGGAAGAAAATCTGGATGCTCTATTTTTAATTTTTTTTTTATCCGCAATCCGCAAAAAAAAATCCCGTTTTGCATCCGTATTGTGTTCCATATTTTTATCAGTTTTTTGCGGATCCGCAAAAAAATGTGTAGTGAATAAAAAAGAGGGGATGGCAAAAATGTCAGTAGCTGTCCCCACCCCCCAAAAAAGGTCACTTGGTCGTCTGGGGGTCATTCTCCAGTCATTTCAATCAGGCAGGATATTTCTGGCAGGAGGAGCGTAGTGATGTCACAAAAAACGGATCCGTGATATGGATGGTTTTGCGGATTGCAATGTACTCTCCGCAAATTTTGTGCTATCCATAGACTTCTATTGGGGTGTCCGTTCCGTAATTATGGACCCTATTACAACATTTCCGGGATTTTTTTGTCGTGCATTGCGGATCCGCAAAAAAACTAGAAGTATGAATAGCACCATTGAAAATAATGGGTTGTAATGGAATCAGTTTTTCCTGATCTGGGAAAACGGATGAAAAATACTGACGTGTGAATTAGGCCTAAGTGCAGGTACATTATAGCAGCAGTGTGTATAGCTGAGTGTGAGTGCCGGCAGATTATAGCAGGAATGGAGAGGAAGGAAAACACAAGGGCTGAAAGAGACTGCAGGGAACATGAAGGAATGAGCAGGGCATATGTGGGCACAGTATACTCTCTGTCTGGGGAGAGAGGGGTTACAGCTATGGAGAGATTACCTCTACAGTCCTGTCCCCTGATGCAAGTCCCAGCCTGAAGTGGATCTGCTATGATTTGGAAGGCCAGGGAGGCTTTCTGGGTCAAAGTACAGGGCTGTAGACCTCGCTATGCAGACCATGCCCCTCCCCCAGTCCCTCTCCCACCCAGTACAGGGAGCTCTTAAACCAAAGCAATGATCTTAAACCAAGTTACAATTTTGAAAAACTGTAAGCTCTTGCAAAATGCTCCTAAACCAAGGTACCACTGTATTGTGTATATAAAAAATATATAAGACACAAACGGGATACATGTCTCACCTGCAAAAATGTATAAAAATCTGCATGTAGAATTACATAATCCATTAGCCATAAGAGAAACAGATTGCTGAACTCTGGGAGACCAGCCAAACGACAACACTGCCGGCTGAGGCTCCACGGGCTCCTCTTTTGCATAATCCATTAGCGACTGAGAGGTTTTGTCATACCATTAGCCACAGAATGGCTAAAATCTGCAGATTTTGCTTCCATAGGCCAAACCTTTCCAGGAAAAGAGGCAATCATGGGGTATCTCATGTGAGGTATAGCTTGTAGGACCTTTGGCTCTCTGACCTTCCACCATAATTTGTGTATGAGGATGGGAAGACATAGAAACACTTTGTTGAAGAGACTCAGTAGGTTTATGGTGTCTGATCTCCGGTAATCATAATCTAGTGACAGAGAAGCTGTACAGAATGATGTATCCCCTACTTGTTCTGTGTAGCTGATCCAGAGAATATCCCCCTGAATAACATGGACAAAAAGTAGTCCTCTCCATTATGTGCGTGAGCCTAGTAGTCCTCAATATTCATGAGATTCTGAAAACTCCACCCACCAGCTGCTGATTGGCAGTTATCTATCCATGCTGTGTATAGGCAGTCACCTGTCAATCAGCAGCTGGAGGGTGGGAGAGGAATGATGGAATTAATACACCGATCTGTTAAGCATTTCTGGCACTAGTTTATGCTGCCCTCATTTAAGGTGGAATAAAACTAGTGACAGATTCCCTTTAAATAAATGGGCTTCTAGAGACTTTGTCCTAGTTTTCAGTTTACAAAACCATAAAGCTTTATTATCTGTGATTGTTTCAAAACCAAACAAAAAAAGCCCTTTTATTCTCTAAAAGGTTATGTAAATTGTGATTGGGTTATTCAAGTATATTCAAAGTGCTTTTCCTTAGATTTGGATAGGACATTGACATGCCCCCACTTATGCAAAATAGTAATATAGTAATTGTAAAATATTTATTTCTTTATTACAGATTCTAGATCGCATTATAAGATGCATCCGCAGCACCGTGGCTTACAAAGAGAAGTGAACAGCTCTGTAAGAGGCATGACTACAGGTTAGTCTTTCAAGCTGCAATACCTGTTGTGAAAGATATGTTCTGGGAGAAGGAGTCCTTTTATTTGTGTATCATATTGGCAGTTCTGTATAAGTAAAGTAAGCAATTACTACCATAATTCTATATGGCATGTGCACTGACGGCCAATTTCAAGTTGCCTTCAGTGGAGTGCATTATTTTATTAAAAATATGTCTATATTTTACCTTTATTTGGCAGTGTTAACATAGCCATGAAATGAATTGGCAGCGCAGCAAGGCAGTAGGGAAAGCTAAATGAATGCTGGGCTGTATAACCATGATGAAACTGTAGTTTTGCTACAGCTGGAGGGTCACCAGTTTAACACCCCTGGTTTACAGAGCACTACAACTACATGGTGCTTCAAACAGAGAGTGACCATGCAGATCAGTGCAGTAAGACCCGGGCATCATCATCATATTCTGGCTTGTGAGGGCCAAGATTAAAAATTATGAAGCCCATGCTTAGTAAATAGAAACGGGTAGAAGACTAGCACTCTAGTGTAAGGGCTCTCTAACACAGGGTAATTATTAGCTGAAGGTTTGCTCATTTGTCAGCTGGTAAGGGCTTTTTGACCAATGAAAAAAAAAATCATGGCAGCAAAGGGCCACATGA
Source organism: Dendropsophus ebraccatus (assembly GCF_027789765.1). Taxonomy (NCBI): domain Eukaryota; kingdom Metazoa; phylum Chordata; class Amphibia; order Anura; family Hylidae; genus Dendropsophus; species Dendropsophus ebraccatus. Next base: position 127,112,622 of record NC_091455.1, read on the forward strand.
CCTAGTAATTGTTCATATAGTTGTCCTGCACGACTACCTAGGCATGTAATGGGCCCTGTAAACAAGCTCACTTGCAGAGAGGCTCAAGAGATCTGATATGGCCCTAAAGCACAGGGAGAAGGGGAACACCAGGTCAGGCAAAAAAATGCATTACAAGGTAGGGCTGGGCGATAATGGCCTAAATCAATATCGCAGTTTATCGTACATGTAAACGATAACTATGACATGCCCCTTTTAAAAGCCACACCCCTTTTGAAAACCCCATTTTCCGATGGTAATACAAACGTGGATTTATTTCATATAGCAATGTGCAGCAAACTTCACAAGTAATACACAACGTTTTGGCATCTCCTACACCATTTTCAAGTGCCACTTCAAAATGGCATAGGAGATGCCAAAACATTGTATATTACTTGTGAAGTTTGCTGCACATTGTTATATGGAATAAATTCATGTTTTCAGGTTTGTATTACCATCAGAGTATTTTTTACTAGCTGACTTGATCCAAGGTCTGGGATTCGTCTGCTGGCACCCACAGTCTGTTTATTGTGCTGCCTATATTTTTTACTGTATCTATCTATCTATATACTAGGGGGGAGATTTATTTAAACTTGGTGTAAAGTGAAACTGGCTCAGTTCCCCTAGCAACTAATCAGATTCCACCTTTCATCCCTCACAGACTCTTAATAAAATGAAAGGTGGAATCTGATTGGCTGCTAGGGGCAACTGAGCCAGTTTCACTTTACACCATGTTTGATAAATATATATACACACACACACACACATATATACATACATACGCTTGATTGATTGATAGATAGATACAAAAAAGAAAAAAAGCAGCACTGCTCAATTGGCGTGGGGTTGGTGCCAGCGGACCTAGGTCTTGACTCTTGACCGTATTCAAATAGTAAGTGGATAGCCCAAGGCACTCAAAGGGTTAATGGTGCAAAACATAGATGCACTGTTTTTTTTTTAAATAAATCTACGTTTTGCACCGTTAACCCCTTTGAGTGCCGTGGGCTATCTACTTAATAGATAGATAGATAGGAGTCCTATCTATCTATCTATCTATCTATCTATCTATCTATCTATCTATCTATCTATCTATCTATCTATCTATCTCTCTATCTAATATCTGCCCCCAGTCACTGCCCCCAGTCACTGTCACATGCTGTTCTGGACCCCCTCCCGCACATACAGTTGGGGTCAGGTATAGGTCTGCACCTCCATGCTCCACCGGGCACCGCTCTCTCTCTCTCTCTCTCTTGCACAGGAATCCTTTGCCCCCTGTCACTCATTGTTGTAGCGCATATATCTGCCGGCAGCATCCCGGGCAGATCGTCACACACAGCTGCTTCCAACACTGCCAAAAGATAACGAGGCGTGGAGGATTCCTGTGCGGGACAGAGTGCGGTGCCCGGTGGGAGGAGGATGTTCCGACCCATACCTGACCCTTGCAGCCACTTTATGTACGGGAGAAAGGAGGCAGGGCACACCGTGCATCTTCCAGAGCCGCCCGGAAGCGGCAGCAGCGCTGAGCACACAGCACGCCTGTGCGCAGTCTGTCAGATCTACAGCCTTCCTCTTCAGGAAGATTAACTGAGGGGAGCAGAGCATGCGGCCGGAGGCAGGGGGGAAATATCGCAGATACCCTCCTGGCAGAGTTAAGGTCTTTTAACCGATGCCAGAGACTGTATCGGTATTTTGACGGTATACCGCCCAGCCCTTTTACAAGGTAGACATTATTTTAGTTAGATTTAGTTTAGTGTAAATATCTTTCACTTGACTGTCTTTCTGGTAAATTCAAGGTTTCTTCTGATTGTATTCTCCTATGCTTTTTGTTTCACTGCAGCTCAAACCCCAGTCTACTCAGCTCCCCAGGTAAACAGGGGGACTCCGTTTACACAACCCAGATTTGCGCCCCCTAATGCTTCATTTCCACCAAGACCACCACTCTTCCCTATAGCAAAGGATGACCCTGTGAGTAAATTCTTTGAAAGCATCAAGAATATGGAAGTTTCTGAAGTAGCTTCAACACTGAGCAAAATAACCGCTACAAATCCTGCTTTCAAAGGTAATGTATTTTTGCCATTTTGTAAGAATGCTGAGCTAAAAACTTTTTAGAACTGTGTTTATTTAGCATGTGTTTATTTAGCATGATTTAATAGTACAATTACTGTTGTTATATTGTAAAGGTGTGACTTGTGTAGGAATTATAATGAAATATTAGAACAGAGGAAAACATCAATGCATGCAGTGGAGCAGATCTGAATAAACAAAATGCTGAGTTTACACAGTTTTTTTGCAGTTTGTTTTTTCATCCTTTTTCCCCCCCAAAAAAACGGATTAAAAAACATGTATTTGTGTTCATCCATTTTTCCCTTTTGACTTCCCAATCAGTTTTTTAGTGTACACAAAAAACGTAGTCAACCACATTTTTATGTACGCTAAAAATGGATGGTGTTTCGACTTGTTTTTTTTTTTTTTTATTAATTTTTTTATATATATAACAGAAGTCAATGTACAAATGGATGCACACAAATACATTTGATTTTTATTTCCGATTTTTGGAAAAAAAACAACAACAAAAAACCCAGTGTGAACCCAGCCTTGGCTGCAATCACTACAAAGACAGTGTAACATATTCCAGTCAGAAATCTTCCCTTATAACATCAACTTGATATACACTGGGATGAACAATGAATGTAAAACCTATGATTAGAGTGGAGTGTAACCTTGGATGCAAACATTATCTTAGACGCTGTATGTGGGCAGTGTCCTATATCTTATGTTGAGATGGTAAGTAGCATTTTTGAGGGAAGACTGGTATTATAGTTGCACACTGCATTCAATGTTAATGTTAGGTAAAAGTTTGTTTTATTTGTGGGAAAATTCTATTGTGGGAATAATCTAAAGTTATAGGAAAATATAAAACTAACAAATTTTTTTAATCATTTATTGCTTTTAATATTTTTACTTGTTTATTTTAGGAATTCATGTCCCAAGCCTTATACGCTATTTAACGGAAACGGGGAAACTAAAACAAACACCAAGTACGCAGCAGCTGAATCAATGACGGGATGCGGTGTTTAATTTTTTTTCTGTTTAAAGAATAAATTGTAATATTTTCATTCATTGTTGTTTGACCTTCAGGTATGAAAATGAATCTGTTTTGTAATTATCTGTAAATATATACATATTTATATAAAACTACATCATTGATGTAAGAGTATTTTTTTTTTTAATGTTTACTTTTCTTTTCTTGCAACGGACTCGTCCTATTTTGTTTAACCCCTTAGGGACCAAGCCTATTTGCACCTAAAAGACCAGGCTCATTTTTCAAAATCTGACCTGTCTCACTTTATGCGCTTATAGCTCAGTGATGCTTTAACGTATGCTAGCGATTCTGAGATTGTTTTTTCGTCACATATGGCACTTTATATTAGTGGCAAAATTTGGTCACTACTTTGTGTGTTTTTTGTGAAAAACATCAAAATATCATGAAAAATTTTAAAAATTAGCTTTCTACTTTGAAATTCTCTGCTTCTAAAAAAAGAAAGTCGTATCACATAAATTAGTTAATAAGTCACATTACCGATATGTCCTCTTTATTCTGGCTTAATTTCATAAACATATTTTCCTTTTTTTAGGGTGTTACGGGGCTTAGAAATTTATCAGCAAATTACCACCTTTTTGTGAAAGTTTCCAAAACTGATATTTTTAGGGACCAGTTCTTTTTTTAAATAGATTTAGAAGTCTGGTATCCTGAAAACCCCCATAAGTGACCCCATTTTGGAAACTACACACCTTAAAGAATTAATCTAGGGGTATAATGAGCATTTTAACCCTACAGGGGCTGGAGGAAAGTATTCACCATTAGGCCGTAAAAAAATGAAAAATTAAAATTTTCCAATAATATATACGTTTAGATTAAAGTTTCTCATTTTCAAAAGGAACATGAGAGAAAAAGCACCCCAAAATTTGTAACGCAGGTTCTCTTGAGTACTACGGTACCCCATATGTGGGCGTAAACCACTGTATGGGCACACAGCGGGGCTCAGAAGGAAGGGAGCGCCAATTAGCTTTTCCATTGCAGATTTTGCTGAAGAAGTTTCTGAGCGCCAGGTGCATTTGCAGAGCCCCTGTAGTGTCAGCAGAGAGAAAAAAAAAACCATAAGTCACCCCATTGTGGAAAGTGCACCCCTCAAAGAATTCATCTTGGGGTAGGATGAGCATTTTGACCCCACAGGTGTTAGAGGAAAGTATTCAACAGTAGACAGTAAAAATGAAAAACTCAAATTTTTCCAATAATATGTTCGTTTAGTTTGAAATTTCTCAATTTCACGAGGAACAAGAGAAAAAAAGTACCCCAAAATTTGTAACGCAGGTTCTCCTGAGTAAAAAGGTACCTCATATGTGGGCATAAACCACTGTAAGGGCACACAGTGGGGCTCAGAAGGAAAGGAGCGTCAATTCGCTTTTTCAATGCAGATTTTGCTGAAGAAGTTTCTGAGCGCCAGGTGCGTTTGCAGTGCCCCTGTAGTGCCAGAGGAGTAAAATCTCGCCATAAGTTACCCCATTTTGGAAAGTGCACCCCTCAAAGAATTCATTTTGGGGTGTGGTGAGCATTTTGACCCCACAGGTTTAAGAGGAAAGTATTCAACAGTAGACAGTAAAAATGAAAAACTCGAATTTTTCCAATAATATGTTCCTTTAGTTTGAAATTTCTCAATTTCACAAGGAACAGGAGAAAAAATTCACCGAAACATCAGTAACGCAGGTTCTCCTGAGTAGAACGGTACCCCATATGTAGGCATAGACCCCTGTATGGGCACACAGCCGGGCTTAAAAGGGAAGGAGCGCCAATTAGCATTTTCCGTGCAGATTTTTCTGAAGAAGTTTCTGAGCGCCAGGTGCGTTTGCAGCGCCTCTGTAATGTCTACAGAATAACCCCCCCCCCCCCCCCCCCAAAAGTCACCCCATTTTGGAAAGTGCACCCCTCAAAGAATTCATCTTGGGGCAGAACGAGCATTTTGGCCCCACAGGTATTAGAGGAAAGTATTCAAAATTGGCCAGTAAAAATGAAAAACTTTGAATTTTTCCAATAATATGTTGGCTTAGTTTGAAATTTCTAAATTTCACAAGGAACAGGAGAAAAAATGTACCCCAAAATCTGTAACGCAGGTTCTCCTGAGTACAACGGTACCCCATATGTGGGCATAAACCACTGTATGGGCACACAGCAGGGCTCAGAAGGGAAGGAGCGCCAATTTGTTGGAGCAAAAGCGCAGCTAGTAATCGTTAGTAGAATAGCGCAGTTAGTAAAATTAAAACAAAAAAATGAGATTACAGGTAATGTGGGGTGGTTCTGGGTAATCTGGAGGTGGTTACAGACAGTCTGGGGTGGTTCCGGGTAATCTGGAGGTGGTTACGGGCAACCTGGGGTGGTTACAGGCAACCTGCTGTCGTTACGGGCAACGTGGGGTGGTTACAGACAATCTGGGATGGTTACAGATAAACTGAAGTGCTTATAGGTAATCTAAGGTGGGTACCTGTAATCTGGCGTGGTTACGGGCAATCTGGAGGGGGTCATTGGCAATTTGGAGTGGTTAGAGGCAAGGTGCAGTGGTCAGAGGCAACCTGCGGTGGTTGCGTGCAATCGGGGGGTTACATGTAATCTGGCATGATTATGGGCAACCTGGGGTGGTTATGCGCAACCTGCGGTGGTTACGGGCAACCTGGAGGGGTTACAGACAATCTAGAATTGTTACGGATAGACTGAATTGCTTATAGGTAATTTGGGGTGGTTACAGGCAATCTGGGGTGATTACGGACAATCTAGAGGGGGTCACTGGCAATGTGCGGTGGTTACGTGCAATCTGACGTGATTACGGACAACCTGGGCTGGTTACGGATAATCTGGGGGGGTTAGGGGTAATTTGGGAGTAAACTGCAATTATTACTATAATAAAAAGTGTGTGTTTTATTTTTTTGTATGTTTGTCACTTTTTGTACTTTTACACATTTATTTTCACTGTATTACTATGATTACTGTGATATTTTCTATCACAGTAATCATAGTTCAGTGACAGAGACCAAATTGGTCTGTCGTTTAAATTTTCAGAGTTGGCTGGTTGTGAAGCGCATGCACACTTCATAACCAGCCAGGACGCCGAGGAGGAAGGAGCTCCCAGGATCAGGTGAGTATATGGGGAAGGGGAGGTAACTGGGGGGTGGGGGCACATCACTTTTTATCCCCTGTCACCAATCATTCATGGTGACGGGATAAAAAGTGCCGTGAGCACATGGCACAAGCGATCAGCGGTATATAGTATATACCGCTGATCGCTTGTACCGGGACCCCACAGTTAGTTACCGGGGCACTAGGGGGGCTGATCTGGGGTCTGATTTTACTTATTTCATCTCCCCCCACCGTGGATTCACGGTGGGGGGAGATGAAATACAGCGGCGGCTCCGGCCCATTAGTGACCACCGTTTCGGCGGTCACTAAGGAGTTAATGGGGGTCAGCTGCGGGATCGCAGCTGACTCTCATTACCTCCGGTGCTGCAGTCAGATGAGAGCGGGATCGCTATCTCTGCAGCGATCCCGCTCTCATCACAAAGCCCCCTGAAGTCAGGAACATATATATACATTCCTACTGCACGGGGTATGTGCAATAGGAACGTATATATACATGTTACTGACGTGAAGGGGTTAAACAACATTACTGAAATAGTAGGCTTCCTTTATTTGGCCTTTATTGGAAGTTTTTAGGCCCTGGTTTTAACCCCTTAAGGTCAAAGCCAATTTTTATTTTTGCGCTTTTGCTTTTTCCACTTTATATTTTAAAGGCCATATCACTTGCATTTTTTCACCTAGAGACCCACATGAGCACTTATTTTTTTGTGACACCAATTGTACTTTGCAATGACAGACTTTATTTTCCCATAAAATATGCAGCAAAACCGGGAAAAAAATAATTTGCGCTGTCAAATAGAAAAAAGAGGAATTTGTTTTCATTTCAGGGAGTTTCGTGTTTACGCCGTTCACCCTGGGGTAAAACTGACTTGTTATGCATGTTCCTCAAGTCATTACGATTATGATATGTAACATGTGTAACTTTTATATTATGTGACGGCTTGTAAAAAATTCAAACCATTGTTAACAAATATATGTTCCTTAAAATCGCTCTATTCCCATGCTTATAGCGCTTTTATCCTTTGGTCTATGGGACTGTGTGAGGTGTGATTTTTTGCGCCATGATCTGTACCTTGATTGTGCATATGCGACTTTTTGATCGCTTTTTATTAGTTTTTCTGGATTAGATGCGACCAAAAATGCGCAATTTTGCACTTTGGAATTTTTTTGCGCTCACACAGTTTACCGTGTGAGATTAGGAATGCGATTATGCACGCGGTGATACCAAATATGTTTGTTTATTTGTTTATTTATATTTATAAAATGGGAAAAGGCGGGGTGATTTGGACTTTTAATAGGGGAGGGGATTTTTTTTTAAAATTAATAACACTTTTTCACTTTTTTTTTTACATTAACTAGAAGTCCCCCTGGGGGACTTCTATATACACAGCACTGATCTCTCATAGAGATCAATGCTGTGTATATACACAGCAAAGATCAGTCACATCGGTGATAGATTGCTGTGGCCTGCTGCAGGCTATAGCCTGCTGCAGGCTATAGCAATCTATTGCCGAGCCGGGATCAGCGTCAGCGCAACGCGCTGGGGGGAGATCCGTCCCACTAGACACCAGGGAGATTATGTATAAAGCACTTCAATGCAGCTGTCAGGTTTGACAGCTGCATTGAAATGCTTAATTAGCCAGCGCAGCAACGGGACTTGCGGCAGCTAATAGAGGCGCTCCCTGGCTGCAGATCACAGGCGGGAGAAGCGCCGTTCAGAGAGGGGTCATACGGGGAGAGATACGTCATGGGACGCTAAGGGGTTAATAAATGAAGTCTTGATCATATCAATAATGTTCCTGTTCTTTAAACACTAAGGGGTGCATATATTAAGCCCAGCGTTTTCTGCGCCAGACTTAAAAATGTCCCCAGTATGGAGATTTATGTAGAGGCGCAGTGCCTTTATATAAATCCCGCGTGCGCCAGGAAACCTACGCCAGCTCAGAGCTAGAGTAGGTTTCCTGACTATTTCTGCAAAATAATAATGAATAGAGGGGACTCTGAATCCCCCCCCCCCCCCCTTCCGACCCCTTCACACCCCTCCCCGCCCCCCTCGTGTACCGGGCAGAAAGAGGCCAAAATATTTTATTTGCGAATAAATTTGCATCTGGCCAAAAAATACGCAATTTTACATTGATGTCCCCCTAAGCATTTACTAATGTACAATTATCTGGATATTAGGACCAGTTGGCAACCCCCCCCCCCCCCCCCCCCCCCAAAAAAAAATACTAAGCATGATGTTAGGGGCTGCGCCACAAATAAGCATTGGTTAAGCACTTCTAGCTAAGGCTGTGTTCTTTCTTCTGTAATGTGTAATAGGAGCACAAACATGGCAGTCATAAAGGTTTTCAGAAGGCCTCCAGCTACCCTGTAAACCATTTTAAAGAGAACTAATCACTAAAAAATTGATCATTCATTTTAATATTTCATTTAAAATCTAATACAAAATTTACATACAAAATCTTATCACTTAATATAATTTTTTAAAAAGTGCTGATTTTATAAAAACAGCACATCATATACTTGTGCACATATACTTTTCAGAAAAAATCGGCGCAAGGTAGCTTTACTGGAAGTTCCCAGCCTGCCCTTCTGATATTATGTCATCCTCCCCAAATTCTTCAATGACAGCAGCCTGTACTGACCAGAGTACTGCTTGTAGGGTTTTACCTGTGAAAGTGTTCGAGTCAGCAGATGCTGTAGACATGAATGGTAAAACCAGGTGGTAAAAAAATAAAATTTTACTGTGCAAGCATCACTAGCTCCCCTGCACCTCCCTGGCTGCAAGAGTCTTAAGGACTTCCCGACTGCAGGCTTCCCTGTACAAACCATCCTATGGACTTTTGCACTTTTTCAGGTAAGGGTTATTAATAGAGATGAGTGAACCTCGAGCATGCATCGTCCATCCGAACCCGAACTTTCGGCATTTGATTATCGGTGGCTGCTGGAGTTAGATAAAACCCCTAAGGCTATGTGGAAAACATGGATATAGTCATTGGCTGTATCCATGTTTTCCAGACAGCCTTAGAGCTTTATCCAAGTTTAGCAGCCCCCGCTAATCAAATGCCGAACGTTCGGGTTCGGATTGACTTGAGCATGCTTGAGGTTCGCTCATCTCTAGTTATTAACTCTGGTTTTACACGGTAGTAATAGTGCAGTGAGTATGGGTAAACCTGCACTCACCAGGCACACTCACCTACTGAGGAATATATACACAGAGAAGATTCTTTGCTCTGCCCCTCCACCTGTCCTGCTACCAAACATCACAAGTCCAGGCTTACTGTACTGCTGCCTGATGAATGAGGATAGAGGGTAAGGAGCCATCTGCATGTTCTCTGTACAACTGTAGAAGTTGAGGTCAGCGCTTGCTTCCCCCTCATTTCCTACTTAGTGCTTGTGTTATTACATGGACAGAAAGCAAACGGGGAGGGTTTGCCTGAACAATCTTTAGACCTGCTGCCACCACTCCTATGTATAGTTTATACATGCATGTAAAATGGCGACAGAGAAGCTGAACAGAATGATGTATCACTTACATTGTTCTGTGCTGCTGATCCAGAGAGATCTTCCTGAATAACATGGACAATAAGTAGACCTCTCCATTATGTGCATGAGCCCAGTAGTCCTCAATATTCATGAGAAGCAGAAAACTCCACCCACCAACTGCTGATTGGCAGATATCTATCTATGCTGTGTATAGGCAGTTAACTTGTCAATCAGCAGCTGGAGGGTGGGGGAGGGGTGTGGCAAGAATCCTATTCTCCTGCATATTAGAAGAATGGCTTAACAACCAAATGATCAATGGCCAACCTCTTGTTGGTGCACTCTTCACCGGACCGTGTCTGCTAGAAATCCAGTGAACACAAGCTAAGACGGCACTTCAGCGAAAATAAAGTTGCGAATAAAGCGATGCAAGGTTTCAGCTAGTTCATGCCCTTTCTCTAGCATAAATGGCTAGTGCTCACAACACTCTTAGGGTTCGTTGATACGTATAGGATCTGCAGCAGATTTGATGCTGTGTTCAGTTATTTAGATCAAGTCTGCTGCGGATCCACAGCATGAAATCTGCTGTAAAACGGTGTGTGTGAAGCTACACTTAAAGAGAATCTGTCAGCCGCAATTTACATTCCAAACTTCTGATGCCGTTCGATATATGTAAGTTACCAGGTGTCTTCTTAATCTGTCTGTGATTCTAGGATGTAGAAAATGTATTATATAGTGAGAAGCATCAAACACCTCTTTCCCACACCTAAACCTGTTTGGGTTTGGGACTCAGCTTCCAGGAGTCAATCAGGGGGAAGGACATATTCCAACGTGCAACTATTCAGTAGAGATGAGCGAACTCTTCAAAAGTTCGTTCTGACCAGATTTTTTTGAAAAGTTCGGTTCATCTGAATTTTGGATTTCATCGGATTTCATAGTTTAAAGCATCTATATGATACGGGGGTAGTGTATTTGGTTGAATTTAGGGCTCTACATGTCAGTAACATCATTATCTTTTCAATATCTGTCAAAAAAAATTTTTAGACTTCAATATTCACCATTACAGGGTCTATGCAAATGAAGTGAAGAACCAGCAGTAGTCATTGGAGGCCAGTGGAGGTCCAGCAATAGTCATTTGAAGCCAGTACAGGAGCAGCAGTAGTCAACATGGAGGCCAGTACAGGAGCAGCAGTAGTCAACTTGGAGGCCAGTACAGGAGCAGCAGTAGCCAACACGGAGGCCAGGCAGGAGCAGCAGTAGCCAACACGGAGGCCAGGCAGGAGCAGCAGTAGCCAACACGGAGGCCAGTTAAGGCCCAGCAGTAGCCAACATGGAGGCAAGGGCAGGCACAGCAGTAGTCAAAATGCAGGCCAGTGAAGGCACAGCGGTAGTCAACATGGAGGCAAGGGCAGGCACAGCAAGAGTAAACATGCAGGCCAGTGAAGGCCCAGCAGTAGCCAACAAGAAGACAAGGGCAGGCCCTGCAGTAGTCAACATAGAGACCAGTTAAGGCCCAGCAGTAGCCAACATGGAGTCAAGGGCAGGCACAGCAGTAGTCAACATGAAAGCAAGGACAGGCACAGCAGTAGTCAACATGGAGGCAAGGGCAGGCACAACAGTAATCAACATGGAGGTAAGGGCAGGCCCAACAGTAGTCAACATGGAGGCCAGTGAAGGCCCAGCAGTAGTCAACATGGAGGCCAGTACAGGAGCGGCAGTAGTCAACATGGAGGCCAGGGCAGGAGTAGCAGTTGCAATGGGGTGACATGAGCAGTGGAAGCAGAATAATGAGGTCCATGGACAGGCGAGAGGTAGCAGGGCAGCAGCAGCAGGAATGGTGGAATGACATATAGGCCATAATATATGCATAATATAAGGTCCTACATCTTGGTGACAACAGGACCAAATCCTACTCTGTGGTATCAGGAGCAGGTGTCACAAAGTCCTTATCTATCCATGTGGCGTTCATTTTGATGAAAGTTCCACACTATCACAGGACAATCTGGTTCTCCTGGGACTGCCAATATGACCTGCTGTGCTGAAACTTCGCTCGGTTGACACACTGCTGGCTGAACAGGAGAGTATGTCCAAAGCAAATTCAGCGAGTTGTGGCCAGACATCTAATTTTCCCACCCAGTAGTCCAGGGGTTCCGGGACGTTAGGTGGCAACATAGAGTCCAAAAACACCTGGACTTGCTGTTTGAGGAGTGCCGCCATGTCCTGCTGCTATATGGGTGCTCCTGTTACCCCAGCCTGTGGCTGCATGAAAGCGTGCATCATGGACATCATGCTCAGACTGGTGCCGCTGCTCATGCCACCCAAGCTGCTAGAGGAGGATGTGGAGGAGGCAGCACTGTTGGTGTGGCCCTGGTGGGAATGGCGTGAATGAGAGCGCCGTGTTCCAAAGGCTTCCGCTAACTGTGCACCCAGCTCCTCTCTATAATAATTCATTTTTTCCTCCCGTTGGGAAGGGTGAATGAATTCACACAGCTTGTTGCGATACCGTGGGTCCAGTAGTGTGGGTCAATGTGCAAGCGTGGCTCAGCGCGAAAGCATATCAACATGCTCTTAGCCATTTCCACCAGGGAGTGGGAAGGTGTCCCCGCCTCAATCTCCACAGCATACTGCCAATGGGTACTGCCTCCATTCTTCTCATCGCCCTGCATATCCTCCTCTGGACCCCCTCTGGTCTGACAGGAAGGCTCATCTCCTTCTCCACCCGTCTCCCCTAAGAGTTCCTGTGCGTTCAGGTCCTCAACTTCCTCTGCCTCCTCCTCCACCAAGCCTTCCTCCAGCGACCCAGGCTGCGACAGTGGCAAGACCTCTTCCCCCCTCGCCACTGAGTCGCATCAGCTCCAGTACATGAAGCATGGGTATGATGGCGCTCAGTCCTGGTGGAGTTCCACTGCATGACTACATCGCAAGCGAGACGATGGTTGGGAAGACCATTCCTCCGCTGCAGGTTGAGGAGGATGTGGTGAGAGCGACTTGAATGGCTTGACGCAGTGCGGAGAGAATGTTGCTCCCATTGTCACTCACCACCGTCTCAACTTTCAGATGGCGTGAAGTCAGCCACGAGAGGATTTCTGTCTCGAGCAGGCGGTGCAGCTCTTCCCCTGTGTCTCCTTTCCCCCAGGCAGGCTAGGTGCAGCAAAGCGTGACACCTCCAAGCTACACCCAAGTGGTACAAGGGCTTTAGACCTACTGGAGGAGGTGGAGGAGGACCAGAACACAGGAACCTTGCTGTGACAACGGGGTGGTGTCATCGCCCTTCCCTGGCCAAGTTGTTGGGGGTCCGCTGGCCATATTACATTTACCCACTGAGCAGTAATGGACATATACTGCCCTTGCCCGTAATTACAGCTCCAGATGTCTGTGGTTAAATGTACATGTCTGCTCACTGAATGGCTCAGCGAGTGAGCAACCTTTTCGCGAACATACCTCTACATGGCCGGCACAGCTGTGTTGGAAAAGTAGTGTCGACTCGGCACCTTCCACCGTGGCTTCGCACACAACATCAGTTCATGGAAAGGTGCTGAGTCCACCACTTTAAAAGGCAGAGCCTGGGGCACCAGCAACTTGGCCAGGTGAGCGTTCAGCTTGACTGCTGCAGGATTTCTGGGTGCATATGTCTGCCTCCGGTACAGGGACTCCATGATGACAGGCTACCTATTGCTAGCAACACAGGGGCCACCAGCCGAAGAAGGGAGTGAAGCCACACTCCCTTTCACAGAGAAGGTCTGACTCTGTGAAAGGCCCCCCTGACTACCGCTGCTTCCTGCTGCTGTTGACCGAGGGTCTGCCTGGGCCTGCTGTGACCCACTATCACCCCGTTTCTCCCAGGCGGAAAGGTGGTGGGCTTCATATGGGCAGCCATGGCGCCAGGATGGCAACTCTTGCCTCTTTTAATGCACCTGTCACACAGGCGAAAGATGAACACATAGGTATCCTCCTGACACTTTTTAAAAAACTGCCATACAGGCGAGGTGTAGAGTCTAGTACGGACAGGCTGCAAGGATGGGCGGGCGCTGCCGATACTAGGACCTCATCTGCTTGTCCCGGCTACGCTTCCGACTTATTTGGCTACTACTGCTGCCTGTCTGCTTCTTAGTTGTGGCGGGCCTGCTGGCGGACGGATTCCTGATTGACGAATCCGTCGAATAAGCTCCTGACGTGGATCCCATGTAACATCCGATGTAGCATCATCCAGTTCCAGAATTATGCTATCATCCTCATCAGGCTCCTGCCAAGCCCTCTATCATCTACTGCCTACTGCTCTCCTGCCAGGCCTATCATGGGCCTGCTCTGATATGGCCTCTGACACAGCTATGCCCTCCACTCGATTGTCCCGTCTCTTCCCCCACATGCTCATCGTTATCAAAGAGCAGTTGGCTGCTCTTTGACGCCAACAGTTCCTTTGCAGGCAGCGGTTCAAAATTTAGCATGATGTTGCTGATGATGTCAGATGGAGAAGGTGGGAGCCATTTTTTAGAGTTTTATTCTCCACAAATACGCAAGGTATATTTGTGTCTTAGGATAACACGTATGTCATATACACTCTCACAAGGATCCAACTATTGTACTTGGAATATCTGTAGAGCCCTTTTTTAGAGTTTTATTCTCCATAAATGCACAAGGTATATTTGTGTCTTAGGATAACACGTATGTCATATACAATCTCACAAGGATCCAACTATTGTACTTGGAATATCTGTAGAGCCTTTTTTTTTTTTAGTTTTATTCTCCACAAATGCACGAGGTATATTTGTGTCTTAGGATAACACGTATGTCATATACACTCTCACATATATCCAACTATTGTACTTGGAATATCTGTAGAGCCCTTTTTTACAGTTTTATTCTCCACAAATGGACAAGGTATAGTTGTGCCTTAGGATAACACATATGTCATATACACTCTCACAAGGATCAAACTACTGTACTTGGAATATCTGTAGAGCACCTTTTTTAGAGTTTTATTCTACACAAATGCACGAGGTATATTTGTGCCTCAGGATAACATCTATGTCATATACACTCTCACAAGGGTATAGTACTTATATATCTGTATAGCACGTTTTTGTTCTGTGCACCCTTTGCTCTCCTATGCCTAATCTATCTATCTTTCGCCCTGTCTATTTTTCTCTCTCAATCAATATATGTTTTTCCTCTCCGCTTTCCTAATAATCTTTTGGTCTTTGCTTTTGTACAATATCTTCTCAGTAGTCAGTACAGCAGCGTACAGCAGCAGAGTTTTGTCACACAGTCTCCTTCCTCTCTCTCTCTCTCTCTGCAGACTGCCTCATGCGGTCATGTGCAGGGCTTGTTCAGTCTGTAAACCAAAGTTCTGGCTCCTCAATTTCCCCTAACCCCGACTCCGACTCCCTCATACATGGCGCATGTTTAAGAGATAACTTAATTTAAGCTTTTTATCATCCTTATAATACAATAATCAAGCTATTTAGGTAGAACATAAAATATATTTATTGGATACAACTTTAGAACACAAAAACTTTATTAAATTGCAAATATGCAAAACGCTGCAGTAAGTGGGGAAAAAAACAGTTTTCAACAACAACGTCCTGAATAACATGGAGTCTATGAATTTGTTCTGAGAAAAAGTATTGCCTCCATCAGATCCTCTTTTATAGATGACCTTTAAATCTGATCGAATTATTTTAAGGCTAGAGAACAGCCTCTCTACACTAACTTGGGTTGATGGCAAAGCGGTGACCACATGGCCAACATCTCTAACAATCTCGGGGTATAAAGGAATTGCCTCATGCACAATCAGTTTTGATGATCGGTTGAACTCTTCTACTTCTTTGAGAGCAAGTGAAAAATTTTGCTGAAATACAGTCAGTCTGTTTTCTGTGGGAGTGTAATCTTTTTCCCTGCGACAACGCTTTGCCTGCTCTATGTCATCAAAATACTTTTCAAAGTTAAACTCTTTATCTGATGAGGCTGAAGATATGGCAGCAGCACTGGCAAGACCCAATTCCTCTTCTTCTTGGCAGTCCTGTAGCCCACTCATCCTAATTGCTACCTCAGTCAGAGCTTCCTTTCCTTTAGTAATCTGTTGATCATCCAGCAATATACGATGACTTGGGTCCACATAAACAGCTGCCAAAAGAATTTTATTATCTAATAACAGTGTATCTCTCCTTTTCATTGAAGCAGCATTGCCATCTGCGATTAAGCCTCCTCTCTGGGACAGGCTAAAAAGCAAGTTCTTCCACTCCTTTATGAAATTTCCAGGAGTTAAATCCTCAGCTTGTAATTTTTTTAGTCACTGTGGATGTTGAAGCAGTTCCTTTAATTCAGCCACCTGTGTCCATTGACCTTCACTTAATGTTACCTGAGGGTTGGCCATGTCCACAAGAAAGGGTTTCAGCTCAACCAATCGCTCAATCATCAAATAGGTACTGCCTCACCGAGTGGCTTGATCTACAATTGCCCCTTTCCCAGCACGTCTCTTAGAAGATAGAATCAATTTTAGGGGTTCGGGCAGCAATAGCCAATTGCCTCACCTTGCCAATCAGAGTTCCAGCATGTCCCTCTTGCAGACTATCTCTGATCGCCAGCTGCAGTGTGTGCACAGCACAGCGCATGTGATAAATATGACAGAATTTTGAAGCAGCTTCAGCAAGATCTAATTGTAGAGTATCATGTTGCTGTTGTTCTGTAGGAATACCTGTTTGTTCTTCAGTTACAAGATCAGGACTTTGGCCTTCCATCTCACACATACTGAATCCAAAGATTTCTTCTAACTGTTGTTCACCTTCCTTATTCTCATTCATCAGTTTAATTGTACTTGTCATATTTGAAGCATTGTCTGTTACAATAGCAAGAATCTGTTCTTTTTTGAGTTCATAATTTTGCAGAACATTTTCCACTAAGGCCTGGAGAAACTGGCCTAACTGGTGTTATGAGCTTTAGTGTCCTTTACTGCCAGTGTCTTGGTAACAAATTTTTTTGTTGTCACAAACAAATCGAACATTTATAGCAAAATAGTTCACTCTGTGACGTGTGCAGGCGTCCATTTTAAGATATATAAAGCGTCTCTTGAGAATCTTTTTAAGATCTTCTTTTTGGTTAAAGGCTTCTTCAATCACTACTTTTCGAATACTTTCTCTTTCCAAAGAAACACCAAGCTTGCGGGCCATTTCTCCATAAAGAGCTGTAAAAGCTGGCCGAGAAAATAATGATAATGGTACACCGTCCTTCACAACAAGCTGTATGAGCTGTCTTTTAAACACATCTGCTCTCATTGTTACAGTAATTTTGTCACTTATAAAATATCTTGTTACTGATGTTTGAGACACTCTTTCGTCCTCCATTGCCTGGCGGGAAGTGCTGGGCACTGGTTTTTTAGTGTCACTCTGATCCTTCTCAGTCACAGATTTGAAAACTTTTGGGTGGAAGCGGTTTTAATGTCTTTTTAGATTGGGAGCTCTCGTAGGAGCGTTTGTATCACTTCCTGAGTATGCACTGATTTTGACATCACAGCATTTGTTTTCATCTGGATCACTCATTTTACACTGACACACAAAATATTTTTTATCTTCCGTCAGTGTGAAATGCTCAAAGACAGCTGACTTCATAGGAAGCTTCTTAGACATTTTATAATAATATAAGTTCGTCCTCAAAATAATTTTGTCCTATGAAAAAAAAGGTATATTGTAATCTCTGAAAGGATAGCGAGTATAACTTTGGGTAGAAATAAAACAAACTTTGCATAAATCAATAGTACAGATATGTCATTGATAAGTCTAAATTTAGATGTTGACCTGACTCTATGGAGCCAGGTCCTCCCAGGATGGATGGTTTTTAAATATATCTAGAGCTGTAACCTGCAGTATTACCAACTCGTCACTTATAAATCACGACACAAATAAGACAATGTATCATGGTTATAAGCCTGGATAAATGGCTACGTTTTATTATGGTAATCACATTTTATAGACAGAATATGGGGTGGTACTACTCATGCGTAGTGTATTCATAAGAAATGTAAACATTTAATACAGACGGGGTTCCAAGTCACAAGACACATACATGTCACACTCTGATAGGCCAGTCCATAAATGGTAGCAGTTTCCTGTACTGCGCCGTCAAGCTAGCACAACATGTTATTTTCCATAAATTGTTTATAGATTTCTGGCTCTCTTCTCCTTGGGTATTGTGACTACAAATGATAATTTTCCAGGAGCTGTTCTCATTGACGTGCTCATCCAGAACATCTCTGTCACCCTCTGATCACGCTCTGATCATGCTCTAATCATCTCCTGTCTCTTCAGAGGGCAATATATATAGGTGTAGTCATATAGGTATGGTGCAAGTAGGTAAAATCGCATCACCTGGCCTTATCAGTCATGACAAATAAAAAGTTTGTAATATGTGTTTTATTAGATATCTTTACGCTGAACTTTCAGTATCAGGCTTTTCTCTGGATACAGGACCTGATGTGTGAAAACTGTCTTGGTCTAAGACACTTTGTTACCCATAGCAAACAATCAGAGCTCTGCTTTAATTTCTCCACAGCACTATATGAAAGGGGAGCTCTGATTGGTTGCTATGGGCAACAAAAACTTTTACACCTAGACAGTTTTCATACATCAGGCCCTGGGTGTTTTACATCTTACTGCTTCACAGTTTACAAAGTGAAACTACTAGCAGTGCTTTGGCAACAGCTTTTACAACTACAGTACTTTCTCACATGTTTGTTTCTGTATTTCTAAATATGAGATGTTAGAAAACAGTTTCCCCCCTTAACCCCTAGCCGCACCATGCAGTTATAATACGTCATGGTAGAAGGTTAGTTTCAGCACGATGATGTATTATAACTGCGCAGCTTCAGATACTCGCTGTTTACACAAACAGTGACCGGGAGCCGCAACTAAACTGTCAGCTGATAGCTGACAGTCTAGTGTAACTGCCACTGGACCCCCAAAAGAGTTCCAGCATCGGCAATTGCCAGCATTGGTGGATCGATAACAGTAATTGGTGTGGTAAAAAATACATAGGATTACATTGGAATTTCTGCAAAGAAAATGCAAATTTTAACTTTTCACTCTTACTTTGCAGCTATTCCTGTGAAATGCCCAAAGGGTTAAAAAAAACTGTGTGACTGTAGATTTGAATACTTGAAAGGGTGTAGATTTCAAAATGGGGTAAATTATGGGGGTTTCTAGTATACAGGCCTCCAAAATATACTTCAAAACTGAACTGGTGCCTAAAGAATTTCTCAGTTTGAAATTTTCATGAAAAATTTGAAAATTGCTACTAAACATTAACGGCCTCTATCATCCTAAACAAGTAAAAGCATGTTCGCCAAATGCTGTTATTATAAAGTAGACATGTTCTAGATATGAATTAATAAATAATTTATGTAGTATTACTATTTTCCTTATTGGCAGAGACTTTCCAATGTAGAGAAATGCAATTTTTTCAAATTTTCACAACATTTTGGAGTTTTTTCACAAAAACCCAAAACCCAAAGTTATAAACCCAAATTTACCACTAACATAAAGTAGAATATGTCTTGAAAAAAAAAATCTTGGAATTACAAGGATTGGTTAAAGCATTCCAAAGTTATTGATGCTTAAAGTGACACATGTCATATTTGAAAAATTTGGCCGTGTCATAAATGCAAAAACTGGCTGTATCACCTATGGGTTAAATTCTATGTATAGCATATATATAGCCAGCAGAGCAGCTAATCTCTCCAAACAAGAGCTCAGAAGAGAAGCAAAATAACACATAAAGCATACAGAGAGAACACATACTGGACAATTGATTTATGCACAATTTATTGAAAGTTTAGATATGCTAAGAAATACTCACTGGCTGACAAGCAGTCACTCTGTGTCCTCAGGCTGTGGGTGGGTCTCCAGCAGTGATCAAGCTCTTCTTCTGACAGAGCAGGAAATTGTGTTCTCCAACACAATTACAGATAAAGTCAAGCTTTCCAGTCCTCACAGTCACAACACTTGTATCCTTTGCTTACTATAGATCAGGGGTCCTCAACTGGCGGACCGCGGTCCGAACCCGGACCGCGGAGGCCAGCTGTCCGGACCCCTGGTCAGACCTCCTAACCGCCCCGGATCCGGTCCGTCCCGCTCCCCACCGCACTGCCTCCCGCCCCATAGGCGTACTGTCCTTAGATGTCAGTACGCCTGTGGGGCTGGGGGCAGTGTCGGTCCGGCCCCCGGCTGATACGCGCTCTCTGGGGATGTCCCGGGGATTCCCCAGCAGAGCGCGCACCACAGACCTCAGCGTACGCTGCCGGCCTGTCCTTCCCGGAAGTGCAGGCCGGCGGCGTACGCTGAGGTCACTGATGCGCGCTCTGCTGGGGAATCCCCGGGACATCCCCAGAGAGCGCGTATCAGCCGGGGGCCGGACCGACGGGAAGAGAAGAAGACAGCCGCAGCGGGGAACGAGGTGCTAGGTGAGTTGTTTTTGTTTTGTTTTTTTTCTGTCTGGGGGGCATCTACAAGGGGAGAGCGCACAGGTGGACTATATACTACAGGGGGACCTCACAGGGGGCTATATACTACTGAGGGGGCTATATACTACTGGGGGGAGCGCACAGGGGGCTATATACTACAGGGGGGACCTCACAGGGGGCTATATACTACAGGGGGGACCTCACAGGGGGCTATATACTACAGGGGGGACCTCACAGGGGGCTATATACTACAGGGGGGACCTCACAGGGGGCTATATACTACTGAGGGGGCTATATACTACTGGGGGGAGCGCACAGGGGGTTATATACTACAGGGGGGACCTCACAGGGGCTATATACTACAGGGGGAAAGCACAAGGGGGGCTATATACTACTGGGGGGACCTCACAGGGGGCTATATACTACTGAGGGGGCTATATACTACTGGGGGGAGCGCACAGGGGGCTATATACTACAGGGGGGACCTCACAGGGGGCTATATACTACAGGGGGGACCTCACAGGGGGCTATATACTACTGAGGGGGCTATATACTACTGGGGGGAGCGCACAGGGGGTTATATACTACAGGGGGGACCTCACAGGGGCTATATACTACAGGGGGAAAGCACAAGGGGGGCTATATACTACTGGGGGGACCTCACAGGGGGCTATATACTACTGGGGGGAGAGCACAGTGGCGCTATATACTACTGGGGGGAGCTCACAGGCTGCTATATACTACAGGGGGACAGCGCACGGGGGGGCTATATACTACAGGGGGAGCTCACAGGGTGCTATATACTACAGGGGGGAGCTCACAGGGGGGCTATATACTACTGGGGGGAGCTCACAGGGGGCTATATACTACAGGGGGAGAGCACAGGGGGGCTATATACTACTGGGCGGAGCTCACAGGGGGCTATATACTACTGGGGGACAGCGCACAGGGGGCTATATACTACAGGGGGAGAGCGCACAGGGGGGCTATATACTACTGGGGGGAGCTCACAGGGGGCTATATTCTACAGGGGGAGAGCGCACCGGGAGGCTATATACTACTGGGGGGAGCTCACAGGGGGCTATATACTACAGGGGGAGAGCGCACAGGGGGGCTATATACTACTGGGGGAGCAACAGGGGGCTATATACTACTGAGGGAGAGCGCACAGGGGGGGGCTATACACTACTGGGGGAGCAACAGGGGGGCTATATACTACCAGGGCAGTCACCCCCTTTGTACCTAATATCAAAGGCCTGGTGAGAGAGAAAAAAATGCCAGTTTTCCCGCTAATAAGCAGCAATTCTGTATATAAATAGTTGAACGTTTGTGACAAAGTAACAAAACACGTTTCCTACTGATGTTCAGCTCGGACCTTCACCTGACAATAGACCCCGGTAAGTGGACCTTCACTAAAAGTTGTTGAGTACCCCTGCTATAGATAATGGTGCTAAACCTTGTAAGTTCACTCAGAACTCAGTCCCATGATTCCGTGGGGGTGAGGTTACTACTCTCAGCTAATCAGATAACAGTCTTTCTGGTATGCAGGTTACCATAGAAGCCTGTGTGCAGTGAGAGACCTGCTGAACTGTCTATTGTTCATGTATAGTAAAATCTACTGACCAAAATATTTACAAAATGTTGTCTATAACAGTCCCTTTATGTAGTGAGCAAACTTCTTTAAAGAGGACCTGTAACCCCCCGTGCCAGGGTGACAGGCTCCCGACCCCCAGCTAGATCTCCTTATACTGACCTCATCTCGCCGAGTCCCGGGACGGAGATATCCTGGTCAGAAGCCGGAGCGCGCTGTGCAGATAGGTCCGCCGTCCATAGAGAATGAATGGAGCCGGACTCATCTCTACGCACTCTGCTCCATTCATTCTCTATGGATGCCGGACCTATCTCCACAGCGTGCGCGCCGGCTTCTGACCAGGATATCTCCGTCCCGGGACCAGCTCCGGGAGCGGGACTCGGCTGGATCAGGTCGGTATAAGGGGATCGAGCTGGGGGTCGGGAGCCTGTCACCCCGGCACGAAAGGTGACAGGTCTCCTTTAATCCTGTTTTCTCTAGCAGATCTGTGATGAGTGCAGCCATTCCTTCCCAGTGTCTTTTCCTCTGATCTGTAGCAAGAAGCTTCACTACAGAAAGGCTGCATGCGACCCACGTGAGCGGTAAGCCGCCATGACGGGCTGTCCAGCCATGAAGGGGTAGCTGGGGGCCGCAGAGCGGGAGTTGCTAGGGGAGGGGTTTGGGGAGTGGGCTGAGGTTATATAGGTCCCCTGCTCTCTCCTCAGGGCAACACTCAGGAGGAGAGAGCAGTGAGCAGAGTACCACCCACCCTCCCTATTGTGTTTTCGAGGGTTGTGTGTGTGTGTGTGGGGGGGGGGGGGGGGGGGGGGAGGGGGGGGGGGCCTCTGTTTTTTCCTTGTCATAGCAGCGGTGGCGGGTGTGGAGGGTCCTTCGGGTTGGTCTCACATACTGACTTGGGGGTACATGGGTAGCAATCCTCTGATGTACTGGTATCATCAGGGGAAGTTCTGGGCTCCTGCCAGTGTGGTATCACGGGGAGCGGAGTTATATATTCTGGTTAGTTTAGCCATCTGCTGGTCATTCTATAGAGGATGGGGGCCTTTGGGCCAGTAGCGGGCGGCTGGAGGCAAACTGACGGTGGTGGAGCAGACTGGTTGGGAAATTGGACCACCAAGGACCCTTCGCATTTATAAGTTGAAATGGTTGTGTTTAGGTGGTATGGGGGGTGGGATATATATGTATATGTATATATATGTATCTGACAATACATTTTTTGTGGTTGGATATATATATATATATATATAGTTAGGGGTTTAAATATTTTGTACATTATTGTTTATTTTGTATGTTAATTTATGTTAATAAATGGCTGCTGTGGACAATTTTTTCCAAACAGTTTTCCGTGTTTTATTAAGGGATATGGGATTGGTCCAGCAGGGTGGGAAGAGGGGAGGTGAACAAGTGAGGTAAGGGAATGGTCTGGGCTACCCCCTGTCATGAGCATGTACATAAAGTGCAGCACACATTCATTTCAGTTAAGAGCCTAGATCCTTATATAAGAAATAGAGCAGACCTTTACAGGACATTATTTTCACAAATTCTTATGAAAATATATTCAGCACATACTGCAATGAACTAACTGCACCAATGTATTACATATTTTGGGAGTCGGGGTCGTCTATTTTATTCCAACAAAATGGGCACCGACTCCACGACTCTGACTCCACAGCCTGGTCATGTGACCGCTCCTCTTAAAGCAATACCAACGTCACACAGGGGGTGGGCTAGTGCAAAATCCGTGCTGATTGGATGTGTTCCGGGCATCATGGGAAAGCGCTTTTCCCGCCCGGAACACTTCCTGCTTACTAAAATGGCGGCTGCCATTTTAGAAAGCAAGAAAAAAAATAATAAATTCGGAGCAGACTTCCAAAAATCCGAATCCGAACCGGATCCCATACCGGCCGAACCGATTTGCTCATCTCTACTATTCAGGAGCATCCAAGAAGCCTAGCTGGATATAGGAAAAGTACCAAGTGTCTCCTTGTCCTAACAGCTCTCTAACTCTCAGCAGTTTGGAACATGAATTACAGCTGATTCCCTTATAAATACATCTTCAAGTGTATACATCAATTAATAATCTAATATCCAATCACTGAAAAAATTCATAACACAGCAAATAATATCAAAAATCATATACATCTCATGGTACATCATAAGTGTTTATATAGTGAACTCCATTTGCCGATTTCAACTATGTATCATGTAGACTTTGGTGCACCTTTTACAGCTGAGAATTAAGCCCCTACCTTTGGTGATTAATCCCCTTCCCCCAACTGTTAATTTAAGCACCATTGGAACATTAAATGGGAACTCCAGGTAGAGGTAAAAAAAAAAAACCTGTTGCAGAAGCATAAAACACTGCTGACCTGTCTAACCCAGTTTTGAAACTACCAAAAATCCATTTGCTTTGGAGGTTTTTGTTCTGTATTTTGTGGCTGTACTTGGTTGAGCAGTTGTACACAGTACTACAGGTTCCAGAATGCATTGCTTTCCCTCAGCTGTTCATCACAGTCCATTCCCCACCCAAAACTCTTGCAGAACATCTAGGCCAGGGGTACTCAACAACTTTTAGTGAGGGTCCACTTACCGGGGTCTATTGTCAGGTGAAGGTCCGAGCTGAACATCAGTAGGAAACGTGTTTTGTTACTTTTCACAAACGTTGTTTAACTATTTACATACAGAACTGATGTTTATTAGTGGGAAAACTGGCATTTTTTCTCTCACCAGCCCTTTGAAATTAGGTACAAAGCGGGTGACTGCCCTAGTAGTATATAGCCCCCCCTGTGAGCTCTCCCCCAGTAGTATATACCCCCCTGTGCACTCTCCCCAGTAGTATATAGCCCCCCTGTGAGCTCCCCCCTGTAGTATATAGCCCCCCTGTGCTCTCTCCCCCAGTAGTATATAGCCCCCTGTGCACTTTCCCCCTGTCGTATATATCCCCTCTGTGCGCTCTCCCCCTGTAGTATATAGCCCCCCTGTGCACTCTCCCCCTGTAGTATATACCCCCCCTGTGCTCTCTCCTCAGTAGTATATAGCCCCCTGAGCTCCCCCTGTAGTATATAGCCCCCCCTGTTGCTCCCCCAGTAGTATATAGCCCCCCTGTTGCTCCCCCAGTAGTATATAGCCCCCCTGTGCGCTCCCCCAGTAATATATAGCCCCCCTGTGCACTCTACAACAGTAGTATATAGCCCCCTGTGTGCTCTCCCATGTAGTATATAGCCGCCCTGTGCGCTCTCCCAGTAATATATAGCCCCCCCTGTGCTCTCTCCCAGTAATATATAGCCCCCCTGTGCACTCTCCCCCAGTAGTATATAGCCCCCTGTGTGCTCTCCCCTGTAGTATATAGCCCCCCTGTGCGCTCTCCCCCAGTAGTATATAGCCCCCTGTGTGCTCTCCCCCAGTAGTATATAGCCCCCTGTGTGCTCTCCCCCAGTAGTATATAGCCCCTCTGTGCGCTCTCCCCCTCCCATATAGCCCCCCTGTGTGCTCTCCCCTCCCATATAGCTCCCCTGTACATGTCGTCCAGACAACAGAAAAACAAACCAAAACTCACCTAGCACCTTGCTCCCCCGCTGTGGCTGTCTTCTCTTCTCCTGTCGGCCCGGCCCCTTCTCTAACTGTTACACCACACAGCACACTGTATTCCCTACCTGTAATACCACACAGCACGCTGTATTCTCTACCTGTAACACCACACAGCACACTGTATTCTCTACCTGTAATACCACACAGCACACTGTATTCCCTACCTGTAATACCACACAGCACGCTGTATTCTCTACCTGTAACACCACACAGCACACTGTATTCTCTACCTGTAATACCACACAGCACTCTGTATTCTCTACCTGTAACACCACACATCATGCTGTATTCTCTACCTGTAAAACCACACAGCACACTGTATTCTCTACCTGTAATGCTGATATTGGATTAAAGTAAAGAACTTTATGAATTTAATTCAACATTTTTCTTCTCATCTTCACACGTATTATGATCGAGCATCTTTATCCAATATTAAACCACATAGGATATACTGGTTATGCCTTGTTTTTTGTCCAGGTGGGATTGGAAGTGCTGGCTCTGATCCTCTGTGCCATTTAGCATCATATAATCATTTTTGTGAATACGCTGCAGTACTGCAATGAAACTCCAACATGTGTGAACATAGCCCTAATTTCACTGCAGACTTTTGAACAATCAGTGAAGTTGCAGCAGCTGCTTCTGTCACTCCTTGCCTGCTCAGGTATAGGCTAAGGGGGGCTGGTCAGAGATGGTGAATCACTCAGGGGATTGGCGGATCCAGCCAAGCCTCCTGAGAGATCACGCCCTGCCCCCGTCTGCATTAGCAGCCTGATCTCAGCAAACACACAAAATGTGAGACAGAAGCATGTAATCTTTGTCTTCTAAGGTGGCAGAGCAGTGGGAGCAGGAGACAATGTGGATTGGCACAGAGGCCTGTTTTATTAACTTCCTGGATGTCAATCAGCTACCAGTGTGGCAGAACCGCATAGATATGTTAATACATTATGTAGACAGATCTATATAACTTTTAATAGAAAAAAAAAGTTTTCCCTATCTGGAGTTTCCCTTTAAGCCCATGGAATGATTTAATTATGAGCTTCAACGTGCAAAAATCTGTGCACTAAGTCAAGCACCACTGTCCCTCTTTGCCCCTTACATTTCCTTTTTTTTTTACTTCAGAATTAGATTAATGGTGCGTTCACACCTACAGGATCTGCAGCTGATTTTCTGCAGCAGATTTCATTTAAATAACTGAACCCAGCATCAAATCTGCTGCAGATCTGCTGCAGATCCTGTAGGTGTGAACGCACCCTAAAGGGGCTATCCAGGATTAGAAAAAAACACATGTACCTTATTGCGAATACATCACCATCCCCCCACCCTCCTACTACTACTTTCTAAGCATGGACACTCCTTTTTTTTGTGTAACTACATTTTTACTTTTCAAAACAAAAGTTATACAAGTCAAAGTTTCAGGCACTCCACAAAATCCAGTCAGAGGTTGGCAGATCTTGAGGGGCAAACAAAGCCCCTTAGTCTACTGAAAAGAGGTAGTAACCACCACACACAAAACCCATAACATGAGGGATATGAACTGACAGGCCACACAAAAATTATCAACATTACTGACATAGAGTGTCTATAAAGTAGTGAATAGCAACACCAGTAACAGAAAGAAATGAAACAAAAGTAGAAACAAGATTCAAAGAGAGAGCCCACCAGGTGTGGAAAGCTGGGAAGGGTATCGTTGGCTATGATGATACTCCGATGGACAGACCTCTTTGGTATGATCCTTTGCTCACACGTTTAAATAATGACATGGATCCGACTTTTTGGATAAATTATAATGTCAGTTTTATTGGAGACATGTATACAGACCAGGGTTTCAAGAGTTTCCAGCAAATACAAGAAAAAGAGAATATCCGTTAGGTGAACTTCAGAAACCGTTGATGTTGGACCCTAAAGGTTGTGCCTTAGGTACTTTTGATAAGGAACAGTGGACTCGCCACCAACTCATATTTCTCTGTGAGTCTCTTTTTGTAGCTAGGAAGGCAATCACTCTTAGATGGATGGACCTGAGACCCGCTACCATAACAGAATGGAAACAATTAGTTAACTCTGCCTTATCTTATGTACAATTACTATATAAACATGAAGGCTGACCCATTAAATTCTGGAAGGTCTGGGATCCATGGTGCCAATCCACTCTTACTAACTACTCCATCAATAGATACATGAGACTATGTACATGAAACAGAGCCAAGATCTGTTTCTCTTATGGCTCTACCAGGCATTGCTCTCACCTAGCCAGAATCCTGCTCCACACTGATGATTTATTGTTTGGGATTTTGACGAAGAACTTTTCCACTATTTTCTTAAGCAATGCATATCACTTTTGAATAAAACGATTAAAAAAAAAAAAGATGAAAAGAAGAGGAATAGGAGACAAAAAATAAAAAGGGGGAGAGGGGGGAAATGGGAAAGGAAAGGGGCCAATGAAGAAGACGGTAAGCGCTGTAGACCGATATCTGCACCAAGGGGTCATCTAAAGCAGAGGCATTCTCTAGGACAACATTGTGGAAACACATAACCAGTCCTTTAGGTAGCCCATGCCACCTATGTCTATGTATTTTCCAATTTGCAAACCCTACCCTGGTCAATCGCCATCAAAGATTCCATATGATACAGAAGATCGACTTCTGTGACCCATTCTCTAACTGAAGGAGGCACCACTGCCTTCCAGTGCCTTAAAATGACATCTTGCCGCCACCAGAAAATGGCGTAGCAAGCCTTTTCGCACAAGCGGTAGATTACCAGGAAGTAGGAAAAGGAAAGTGATTTTTGGATTGGGGGTGATGTCGGAGGTGGGCACCTGTAAATTGAGCTGGAAAATTGCATTTCAAAGTGGCTGCGAGACCGGACAGGTGGGAATGATGGGTCGCCAAAGAGAGGACTCATCAGTCTGGGATGGCCTGAAAGGCTGTGAATTCACTTGATGCTGTGTTCATTCATTTAGTCAAATCTGCTACGGATCCGCAGCAGACAACCCGCTGTGATACGGTACATGTGAAGCTACCCTTTTTAACCCATTTTAACATTACTATTAAAATACACATAAGAATATTAGAAATTGGCCAACCACTTTAATAAAATCAATTTGAGACTGCCCTATAATAGGAAGAGCAAATATTGTAATGTAATGATGATAAGAACAAATGTTCTAGATAAAGGAATGTTGAAAAAAATAGAAAAAAAATGGACTCAAATTGCCCAATAAAAGATATATGCAATTGGTGGCAAATGAAGCATCTTTTAGAGAGTCCTTATTTTTAGAGATGAGCGAAGCAGATTCATTTTGCTTTGTACAATGCAGGAGTGAGCAGCCTGAGGGATATGAGTGCAGATCAGTTTTGCTTCATATTAAGCAAAACGAATCGGTCATCTCTAGTAGAGGTGATCGAACAGCGCTGATGTTCAGGTTCGTACGAACTCGAACCATCTGTATTTGACTCCCGCAGTCTTCCCGTTCCATGGGGAAGGTAGAGACAGCCCTAGCCCCGCCTGGAAAACAGGGATACAGCCTGGGCCATAAGTTGTATTCCTGTTTTCCAGGCGGGACTCGGGCTGTCTCCACCTTCCCCAGGGAACAGGAAGACTGCGGGAGTCAAATACCAATGGTTCGAGTCCGTAAGAACCTGAACATCAGTGCTGTTTCATCACCTTTAATCTCTAGTTATTTTCAATATTAATGCTCAATGTGTGGTGATAAGAAATTGCTAAGAATGTTACACTACAGTTGTTACATCTGCCGTCACAAAACTATTATGATATAGAATTTGTAGTTGTTATATCTCCATAATAAATTTGGTAGATTCCTTTACATAGGCAATGTAACTACCCATCTTTGGACATGTAGGTCAACAAAATGTGATGGGTTACTAGTTTATGCATTTAACCAGGGTAACACTGGACTTGCACTTTAACGTTCAACCCGTTGTATCAAGTTCATTACACAAATCATTAATTAGCTTTGGCATTAGTTGCTAATATTACAATACAGAAAACAACTACTAATATAGCTTTTTATGTTTCTCAAATGTGACTCAATGTTACCTCCAGAATATTTAAAAGGTGACCGTGTCTTGTTCGTCATTTAGAAAAAAAATACCGTCACACCTCATTTGGCCAGACATTTCAGTCATCATGATCATGCATAAAATGTGATCCTTGTGAGCAAAAATAGATAGGCCATGTTATTTAAACAGCTGTAATTGAAACGGCAGCGGGGAACTGTAAGCCAACACGTAACTGATCCAGTGCATTGTGAATGTCTTCATTCAGATATACCATGTACCCATAGATTTCCCAATACTGAGTATGGAAATGGAAGCCAAGTCATCTGTTAATTTTACTGTACTCAGCTGTAAAATGCAAGAGGAAGATCTGGACAAGAAGGAATCCTGCATTTGGCAGTGGGATGACTTAACAGTGGAAAACAGACCAGAGGAAAGGTGAGAAATGGATGGACAAACTATTAGGTAGCAATGGAATATTTTGAACAGTTTTTTTTTCAGAATTATTGCAGCATTTAATATAAGCTTTACTTTAGCCTAAGAGTGCCTTTACACAGAGAGATTTATCAGAAAGATTTTAAAGCCAAAGCCAGGAACAGAATATAAACAGAGAACAGGTCATAAAGAAAAGATTTCTCCTCTTCTCAAATCCATTCCTGGCTTTGGCTTCAATAATCTGTCATATAAATCTCTCTATGTAAAGGCACCTTAAGACAACTGATATATTAAGGAATAAGACAACTGATATATTAAGTCATTAGGAATTATTACATAATTAGTATATAAAGCTGTTTTTAAATAACATACATCAGTATTACTCTAAAAATGGACTATAGGAACACACACATATTCTGTTCTGTGGATATGCCATAAGTGACCTTTAAAAAAAAAAAAAATCTGAGCAAAGCTGAAAACCAATTTCAGCAGGAATAACTGACAACCTAATATAGATGGAGCACGATTGTTTTCAGCCAGACGTGTTTTTGTTGTCTTTCCTGTCTGATCCTGTTTTACTTTAAAAAAGCAATGGCAGTGGCTTACGGTTTAAGCACAGGTTCACTTTTAGGTACCTATGCACAAACATGAAATATACCACTGTGTAATATACCTTGACTACTTGTTTTGCATCCTATTTAAACATTTGATGTACTTGTTGCTTGTGAACATAAATTGTTATTTTAGCCATTTGTAGCATATGCACATGGACCCCTGTTCTCGCCACAGATGAAAGCCAGAGATGGGACCTTAGGAAATCTACCTAAGATTGGAATCCCCCTTTAACTATAAAATTTTCTTAATCAGCCTCCCAATAAAAAAAATTGTGGCATCAATAATTAGTGACTAAATCCCATACCGTAAAGGGACCTCGATGGGTGCGCGCACACAGCTATTCAGGCAAGCCCTGTCCCCGCCGGATTTCATTTGCTGCTCCACTCCTGGCTTCCTAGCAGCCAAAATCAGACCCTGCCAGACCCCCGACCCTAATCCGAATGTTTAGTTTTAGGGTTAGGGTTGGGGGTCTGATTAGGGTTACTACCAAACTACTTAAAGGGGTTGGTCACTTTATAGTAAAATTGCTCAGTGTACAGTATTAGTAAGTGTACTCACAGCACTAACAAACAGCAGCTCCCTGTGTACCTCATAGAGCTAATATCAGACTCCCCTCCTCCAGGCTGTGCTGCCCTGCTCTGTGATGTTTTGGTCCATAAGATCAGTGGCATAGCTACCAGGGTCGCAGCGGTCGCCGCTGCGCCCTGGCCCACCAAGAGTTTTGCTTGCGGTCACAAGAGCAGGCTCGTCCGGGCCCCCGGCTGATGCACAGCTGCCGGGGGTGTGCCATCCCATCCCCGGCAGCGCTGCGCATCAGTGAACTCCCTGTGCCGCCTGGGGCCCTGACTTCTGGCACAGGAAGTGCACATCAGAGACGCTTCCTGTGCCGGAAGTCCCAGCCCTGGCGTACAGGGAGTTCACTGATGTGCGGCGCTGCCGGGGATAGGACAGGACACCCCCGGCAGCTGTGCATCAGCCGGGGACCAGAAAGAGCCTGAAGAAGGAGAGGATCGCCGGGGGAGCGAGTTGTTAGGTGAGTTTTTTTTTTTTTTGTTTTTTTTTTTATTCTGCTTAGCATAGAGGAAAGAGGGGGGAATCTATAAGGGATGGGAGAGGGGGGCATCTATAAGGGGGGGGGAGAAGAGGGGGGCATCTATAAGGGATGGGGGAGAGAGGGGGCAATATATAAGGGATGGGGGAAGAGGGGAGCCATCTATAATGGGGGGAGAAAGTGGCCATCTATAAGGGACGGGGGGTAGAAGAGGGGGCCATCTATAAGGCATGGGGGAGAGGGGGCATCTATAAGGGCGGGATAGGGGGGGACATCTATAAGGGATGGGGGAGAGAGGGGGGCATCTATAAGGGATGGGGGAGAGAGGGGGACATCTATAAGGGATAGGGGAAGAGGGGGCCATCTATAAGGGATGGGGGAGAGAGGGGGCAATCTATAAGGGATGGGGAGAGAGGGGGCAATCTATAACAGATGGGGAAGAGGAGGGCCATCTATAATGGGGGGAGAAAGGGGGCCATCTATAAGGGACGGGGGGGTAGAAGAGGGGGCCATCTATAAAGGATGGGGAAGAGGGGGCCATCGATAATGGGGGGAGAGAGGGGGCCATCTATAAGGGGGAGAGAGGGGGGCATCTATAAGGGGGGGAGAGGGGGCATCTATAAGGAGAGGGGGGAGAGGGGGGCAATCTATAATGGGGAGAGAGGGGCATCTATAAAGGGGAGGAGAAGAGGAGGCCATCTATAATGGGGGAGAGGGGGGCATCTATAAGGGGGGGAGAAGAGGGGGCCATCTATAAGGGGGGAGAGGGGGGCATCTATAAGGAGGCGGGGGAGAGGGGGGCATCTATAAGGGATGGGGGAGAGAGGGGGCAATCTATAAGGGATGGGGGAAGAGGGGGCCATCTATAAGAGATGGGGGAAGAGGGGGACATCTATAACGGATGGGGGAGAGAGGGGGCAATCTATAAGGGATGGGGAAGAGGGGGCCATCTATAAGGGATGGGGGAGAGAGGGGGCAATCTATAACGGATGGGGGAAGAGGAGGGCCATCTATAATGGGGGGAGAAAGGGGGCCATCTATAAGGGACAGGGGGTAGAAGAGGGGGCCATCTATAAGGGATGGGGAAGAGGGGGCCATCTATAATGGGGGGAGAGAGGGGGCCATCTATAAGGGGGGGAGAAGAGGGGGCCATCTATAATGGGGGGAGAGAGGGGAGCATCTATAAGGAGGGGAGAGGGGGGCATCTATAAGGGGGGGAGTAGAGGGGGCCATCTATAATGGGGGGAGATAGGGGGCCATCTATAAGGGAAGGGGAGAGAGGGGGGCATCTATAAGGGGTGGGCAACATGCAGTGGGGGCCATCTTTAAGGGGGAAGAGGGGGCAATCTATAAGGGGTGGGGAGAGGGGGCCATCTATAAGGGGTGAGGGAGAGAGGGCCATCTATAAGGGGTGAGGGGAGAGGGGACCATCTATAAGGGGGGGCAACATGCAGTGGGGGCCATCTATATACTATAAGGGGGGTCACATAGTGTCAGGGCTACCCACTAAATGAGGGTGTAAAGGGGCCAGTACAGATGTGCAGTTTGTAGAGAGATGAGGATGGTGCCAGAGTGAGAAGCCTAATATGTCTTTCTGGACGATTCTGTGGATTCGTGCCTCGGAGAAGTTCTCATAATGGCCCAGGACGGATGGAGAAGAAGAAAATGAAAAGGGAAGAACTCTGAGAAGACGTCCCCTGTCCCCTGATATAACTGCACTGTAATGTATATGGTGTATACAACCTGTGTGGAGCTGCGTTCACCTCTATATGACTGGATGAGGTGAAAGTGATCTTTGTACAGTGGATCTTATGCAGTAGCAGCGGTGGGGTTAGTCAGTATCAGCGGTAGTGTTAGTATGTGGTGTTATTAGTTAGTAGCAGCGGTGGGGTTAGTCAGTATGTGCTGGTATTAGTCATTATGTGGTGGTGTTAGTCAGTATGTGGTGGTATTAGTCATTACGTAGTGGTGTTAGTATGTGGTGGTAATATTTGTTGCTTGTTATCTGGTACTGTTTTTCTATTGGTCTTAGTATACTGGTTTGATCAGTAACAATATGGTGGTGATGATAGTGGTGTGGCGGTAATATTTTCCCCCCTTGTATACTCGTATTATTGGCAATATTGGTCTCAGTATACAGGATTTGGTCAGAAACAGTATGGCGGTAATATATATATATATATATATATATACACACAACTACCAGTAGCATCACTTGGTCGTGAAAGGGGGGGGGGGGCAAGTTGACCTCTCGCACCAGGGCCCAGGAGACATTAGCTACGCCCCTGCATAAGATTGCTTACATGGAGGAGCATGTGACCATGCCCTGCCCCCCCAGTGTCCACCACTGAGCCTGTATATGTCTATGGAGGACACAGGGGACATGGCATGGTCACATGCTCCTCCATGTCAACCATTTTATGGACTGAAACAAAACAGAGCAGGGAGCCCAGCCTGGAGGAGGGGAGTCTGATATTAGCTCTATGAGGTACATAGGGAGCTGCTGTCAGTATATACAGTGAGTACAGTTATTAATACTTTGTACTGACCTATTTTACTCTAAAGTGGCCAACCCCTTTAACTATCCCCTGCCCACACAACAACCCTAACCTTCAGGGTTGGTGCTAATCAGGAAGGTTAGGGTTAAGGTTGGGGCTGTGGGGAGGGTTAGAACATGAGAAATCAGTGGGACATAACCCTAATACGACCCCAAACCCTAAAACTAAACATTCGGATTAGGGTTCGGGGGTCCGATTTTGGCTGCTAGGAAGCCAGGAGTGGAGCAGCCAATTAAATCCATCCAGGGCGGGGTTTGCCTGGAGAGCAGTGTGTGCGCACCCATCGAGCTCCCTTCACGGTATGGGATTTAGACATTACCATTAATAATATGTCTATATGTTTTTGCCCCATTTCCTGTTTCTTTGAAAGAAGCATTTATACCTTGTCCAGTAGCAAACTAAAAGTTTGCTACTTTTTTCAGACTTTTTTTAATCATTTGGTCTAAACATTCTTCTAGATCTCAAGATCTCTAGACTTCTATTAAAGAATCTCAAGTCTTCCAGTACTTATCAGCTGCTGTATGTCCTGCAGGAAGTGGTGTATTCTTTTCAGTCTGACATGGTTCTCCCTGTTGCCACCTCTGTCTGTAACAGGAACTGTCCAGAGCTCTGGTCTGGAGAGTTTTTTCACAGACAGCAGACAGAAATGCATCAGTCTGGAAAGAAAACACCATTTCCTGCAGGCTATACCAATGCACCCTTTTTCTTTAGCGTACACAAAAATGTGGTCGATAAAAAAAAAGATGCATTTGTGTGCATCCGTTTTTATAATGGAAGTAAATGAAAAAAAAAAAACGGATCAAAACGGGAGCACACAAATGCATATTTTTTCATACATTTTTCAAAATTATTATTTTTTTCATAAAATGGATTAAAAAAAACATACGCAAAAACACAGTGTGAACCCAGCCTAATTCAACTGACAGCTACAGTATCTCTCACACAGGCCCGGACTGGTAATCTGGCAAACCGGGCAAATGCCCGCTGGGCTGGCCGGATTACCAGTCCGGGGGCCGCCCAGACTGCAAAGAAAAAAAAAAAAAAGACATTATAAATAAACAGCCCCGCCGCGGCCCTCTGCCGCTGTGCTGCTTAATCAGTAGCAGAGGGCCGCTGCCGGGCTGAAGACTGCGTGGTGGGCCGGGAGGGGGAAAAAAAACAAACAACAACATCTCACCTGTCACCCGTTCCTGCCGCTCCTCCCCCGGCAGCGCGCGTCTTCTCGCTCATCTTCCGGCGCAGACAGCATAGTACAGGAGACTCTGCCTGGGCCGGACGTCGCAGCCTCTATCAGACGTCAGCGTGTGACGTCAGCGTGTGCGTCTTAAAGACACACGCACACGCTGACGTCTGATAGGGGCTGCGACGTCCGGCCCAGGCAGAGTCTCCTGTACTATGCTGCCTGCGCCGGAAGATGAGCGAGAAGACGCGCGCTGCCGGGGGAGGAGCGGCAGGAACGGGTGACAGGTAAGATGATGTTTTTTTTTTTTTCGCAGGTATGGCACTATGGATGGGTCACTGCTGGTGGGGCACTGTGGGTGGTGGCAAAATACGGGGCACAGAGGAGGCATAGCATAACAAGGGGACACAGAGGACATAGAAAAGTATTTGGGGCAAAGAGGGGGCATGGAAAAAGCTATATATGGGCAAAGAGGGGATATTTAAAAACCATATGGGGCATATAAAACTAAGGGGGCACACAGAAGTACTTTATACATTGTAGGGGGCAAGAGGGGGCATAGAACATGGGGGCACAGTGGGGATATATATACACTATATGGGGGCACAGTGGGGATATATATATACTATATGGGGGCACAGTGGGGATATATATACACTATATGGGGGCACAGTGGGGATATATATATATATACTATATGGGGGCACAGTGGGGATATATATACACTATATGGGGGCACAGTGGGGATATATATATACTATATGGGGGCACAGTGGGGATATATATACACTATATGGGGGCACAGTGGGGATATATATATATACTATATGGGGGCACAGTGGGGATATATATACTATATGGGGGCACAGTGGGGATATATATACACTATATGGGGGCACAGTGGGGATATATATATACTATATGGGGGCACAGTGGGGATATATATATACACTATATGGGGGCACAGTGGGGATATATATATACTATATGGGGGCACAGTGGGGATATATATATATATACTATATGGGGGCACAGTGTGGATATATATATATACTATATGGGGGCACAGTGGGGATATATATATACATACCATATGGGGGCACAGTGGGGATATATATATATATACTATATGGGGGCACAGTGAGGATATATATATATACTATATGGGGGCACAGTGGGGATATATATACTATATGGGGGCACAGTGGGGATATATATACACTATATGGGGGCACAGTGGGGATATATATACTATATGGGGGCACAGTGGGGATATATATATACACTATATGGGGGCACAGTGGGGATATATATATACACTATATGGGGGCACAGTGGGGATATATATATATATATATATACTATATGGGGGCACAGTGGGGATATATATATATACTATATGGGGGCACAGTGGGGATATATATACACTATATGGGGGCACAGTGGAGATATATATACACTATATGGGGGCACAGTGGGGATATATATACACTATATGGGGGCACAGTGGGGATATATATACTATATGGGGGCACAGTGGGGATATATATATACTATATGGGGGCACAGTGGGGATATATATATATATATATATATATATTTACACACACTATATATGGGCACAGTGGGGATATATATATATATATATATATATATATATATATATATATATATATATTTGGGAGTCTGATAGGGGAGCAGCACAATGACAGGAGAGCGGACAGAGCCTCTGTAACTGTTCTGTATTCTACCTGTGACTGCGTTTGATAACTGCTGTATACTCTTCTATAGTCTGCAGGGTGTAATACTCTGCAACATCTGTGTACACCTGGTAGCTGATATCACTGCTATATTCTATTCTGTAGTCTTGAGGGTGTAATACTCTGCTGCATCTGTGTACACCTGGTATGTAATATCACTGCTGTATTCTATTCTGTAGTCTTGAGGGTGTAATAGTCTGCTGCATCTGTGTACACCTTGTATCTGGTGACTATATGGTCAGTGTATGGCGGTATTATTAATTATATTGGTAGTGTACACTTATTTTTCTTCTGTGATAATTCTGGGCTTCACACATGTAAGAAAGTAATGTGACTAAGTAGAGCTAAAAATTCTTCTGTTGGAAATAGTTGGCAAAATGGGTGTGTGTGTGTGGGGGGGGGCAACGATATATATGGGGGCTGGTGGGGGTTTTGTGCCCGGGCTGCTTTTCAGCCCCAGTCCGGCTCTGCTCTCACATATACCATCATAAACATACCTGTGCACAGTGCAAGAGTGTAGACAGTTTCTAGTGAGCTAGAATTTTATACCATTTTCCCACTGGTCTAAAATTTTACTTTTAATGTATCACAATTAAAATTCACTGTGGTTATATACAATAAGTGAATTTAAAATTTGTCTTGTGATAGTCTGATTCCGTCAAGGATTTGCTGATTGCGGTGCCGTGCTGGGTGCACATTGAAGGCTACCGTCACCTAACAGTCCTAGTACGGGATTCCTGCACTAATAGTGCGGATCTCCAAGAGGGTCAAAGAAATTTTCGAATTTACTATGTATCTGGGGATAAGCACAAAACACCCCAGTACAATTGACCTTCTGTGGAGAATAGGATAGCAGTTCATCTGACAACTAATTGCGGTACTGACAGTGGGTAGCTAGAGAGCCCTCACTAACTAAACAGCTACAGAGCGATATTGTATACGCTCACTATTCCTAACTGCATACTGTCAGACCACAAAGTCAAGCAGAACCGCTATCAATCACAAGAACAAAGTTTAAAATGAGCCCAGCCATACTGACATGTTTCGCCAGCCCGCGCTGGCTTTTTCAAAGTACACGCTAGTTTGGGTCAGCATCGCCTAAATTCTTATAGTCCCGACCCTAGGGTCAAATACGGACCTTAGCCAATCACTGACACCCGTTTTTCCCGTTTTTTTAAGGTCATTCATCTGATAGGATGAGCCAATGAAAACATTGGGGGCTCGACCTGTTTCGATTGTAGCCTCGTTTCTGATGTTTCTACTCAGGCGCTCATTGGCGCAGTGTCGGACTGGGGTACCTTGGGCCCACCAGGGAATTTAATTCTAGGGGCCCACCCTACATATACCAGATATAACTAAACCTTTGCACAGCGCTGTGTATGTGACCAGCAATGCTGGCTCACTGCTGGTAACTTGTCAGTCACTCTATGCAAACAGTATAATGTGCCACATAAGTATCTTGAAAGGAGAAGTCCCATTAAAGGGGAACTCCATGTAGAGGTTAAAAAAAATGAAACTTCTGCAGAAGCATATAGCATTACTTACCTATCTATTCCATTTTTGAAACTACCAAAAATCCATTTGTTTTGGGGGGTTTTGTTCTGTTTTGTGTTTCTGCACTTCCTGGTTTATCAGTTGTACACAGTACTACAGGTTCCAGAATGCAATTCTATTTTTTTGCACTTACGCTGTTTACTGTGCATGATCAGGAATGTGATCATTTAATAGTTTGGGAGAATATGCAAGCGGCGATACCAAATATGTTTATTTATTTATTTATTTGTATTCATAAAATAGGAAAAGGGGGGTGATTTAAAAAAAAGCAAGAATGTGAGGTATTTCAGTATGAATTTTGGGAGTCTATGTAGAACAGATGGTATAAAGTGGCCTCCATCATAACTATATGGGAAGGTATGGAGGTCATGGAGCAAAAAGAATAAAAACGTGGTGTGAACGAGACCTTAATATGGTGCATTTTTACCCTTTCTAGTTTAAGTTTCCACTGTCAAGCTAATTGACTTTTTTATTTAATTTAAAGAGGTACTCTGGCAAAAACTTTTTTCTTCTCAAACCAACTGGTGTCTGAAAGTTATATAGATTTGTAAATTACTTATATTTAAAAGTCTTCTAGTACTTATCAGCTGCTGTATGTTCTGCAGGAAGTGCTGTGTTCTTTCCAGGCTGACACAGTGCACAGTCTCTGCTGCCACCTCTGTCCATGACAGGAACTCTCCAGAGCAGTAGCAAATTCCCATAGAAAACCTCTTCTACTCTGGACAGTTTGTGTCATGAACAGAGGTGGCAGCAGAGAACAGTCAGAGTTTTTTTTAAATAAAAGTTAAATACAAATCTGTATACACCAATTGATTTGAAAGATAAAAAAGTACCAATTTAATTCTACTGAATTCACTACAAATGTGAACCAAGATTAAGACTGTTGCACATCTTACTGCTTTTTGGTGTTTTTTTCTGGCACTTTTTCTGCCATGTTCTCATTTTAGTGTAAAGTTTAGTTCTCATTTTATCCCTTTTTCGGTACAAATCATGTGATTCTTTATCATGTGATTCCAGGTTTTATGTCGAAGAACTGGGGGGTTTATGTATATATGATGTATATTTATGGTGGTGTCCGTGTTGCTATGATTGGTGTGACCCTGTCACTTGATAAAACCTTTTGCCAAGCCTTGTAGATGAGGGTATAAACCTTGTGATGCATGTTTTTTCTTCAAGATGTGAGTCTTCCTTTAATCCAGGGATATGTACATACAAGCAGGAGTTCCACCGTCCACTGCTCCATGCTACTTGTGCTCATTGTGCAGGTGATAGATCTGTGTAGCAGGCAGACGTCCAGCTTTATGGCTCTGCAATATGTGATGGACCCCCAACTCCCCCAAGTTAAACCAAAGAACGCAAAATAAAGACACAACACATTGTAATCAAGTGTCAAAGGGTCCCAATTTTATTTAAAATTACATGACACTGAAAATGGCAGACCCCCGACTCACGAAGAGTCACCCTCCAGCACTCAGGCGAGGAAAAACCCCCTGTGGGGGAAACCTTGAGGGAGCCATGGCTGGAGAGCTGCCCCTCCCCTGGGCTTAGAGGGTAATACCATACTATAAGTATAATAAACTGGATGTGAGAGAGATGAGATGAGGCTGTCACCTTATTGATGGCTAGGCGGATGTATCTCTTCTCCTTCACAGATCCAGGTCCCCTGCTAGAACCTCCAAATTCCATCAAGGGTAGGGGCAGTAAATTCATCAAGCTCAAGGTCCTCTGGCGCATCCAAGATGGCACTGATCAGGGTGCGGTGCATTGCTTTATGGAACCTTCTTTATGACATAAGCACTTGTCATCATAGTGCATGGTTGCTATGGTTACTGCAGGTAAACACATCTGAAGCATTAACCCATTAAAGACTGGTGATGTACTTTACTGCAGAGGTCACTAAACACACTTGTGACCAAGCAAACAGCTTATGGTTAGGCCACACTAAGAACACTAAATAATATGTTTTCATATGGACCATAGCAACCAATCACAGCTCAGCTTTCATTTCTCAAATTACTCTGGTAAAATAAAAGCTGAACTGTGATTGGTTGCCATGCACAACCTAGACAGTCTAATCTGCCCATAGCAACCAATCAAAGCACAGCTTTAATTTTATAAGAGCTTGTTAATATATGAAAGGTGATCTATGATTGGTTGCTCTAGGCGAATCAGATTGTGTTTTGTCTCTGGCAGGTTGATAAAGCTGCTCCATTGCTGTAAAATCTTATGCTGATGCTGATGATGATGACTGAAAACACATGACATCAAGCTTCCCCATAATGCTTTGCAGTCAGCCCTTCCTCCATACCTCACAACTTTTTGGAGGGACACTTGTGCTTCACAGACATTTCTATACACAGTTTAGAAAACCACTGGTATACGGTTATATACGGCGGATTTGTTAACATGAATGAGACAGCTGACAATCTGATTTTGTTGTATGTGGAAAGGGCAGCCAAAGAGTATTACTACATTTCCCAGGCTGTCATAGGAAATCGGTGATCACCCGATTAGTTGATCAATGGAGAAACTGCACTGACTGTACAAAAGGGGCTGCCAAGTTGTTTAAAAGTAAAATAGTCCACAGTATTAAAGGGGTACTCTAGCAAAAAAATTATTTCAAATAAACTGGTGCCAGAAATTTGTACTTTACTTCTATCAAAAAAATCTCCAGTCTTCCAGTACTTATTAGCTGCTGTATGTTCAGCAGGAAGTGGTTATTCTTTCCAGTCTGACAGATTAATATCTGCTGCTAAAGTAAGTAACTGTCCAAAGTAAGTTCCTGGCATGGGCAAAGGTGGAAGCAGAGAGCAATGTGTCAGACTGGAAAGAATACATCACTTCCTGCAGGATATACAGCAGCTGATAAGTACTGGAAGGATTGAGGGGTTTTAGTAGAAATAAATTAAAAATCTATATAACTTTGTGACACCAGTTGATTTGAAAGATTTTTTTCTTAGCTTGACATCACCTATACTATGGATTTTAGGGGGAGCACCACCTTGGGCCCACCTGGGAATTTGATTCTTGGGGCCCACCATACCTTACACCAGATATAATAAGCACCAAACCTTTCACATTACTATAGTGACCTTGCACAGAGCTGTGTATGTGACCAGCGATGCTAGCTCACTACTAGTAACTCTTCAGTCAGTCACTCTATGCGAACAGCATAACCTGCCACTTAAGTTTCTTGAAAGGGGCAGTCCCATGAAACTAACAAATCTCAGGTAGGCGGGGGGTGCAGGAACATAATAAAGAAAGTATACTTACCCATCCCTGTGCCCCTGAAGCTCTTCCTTAATGTGCCCGCTCAGCCAATCACTGACTGTGGATGGACACCGCTGCAGTTATTGACTGGCTGAGCAGGCAATCCATCAGGCGAGTATGTGACATGAGCTTGGGCCGTGACATACACAGAATCTGTTCGAAAATGACTGAAAAACTTCCAGCAGCTGTGGGAGAGAGCGCGGTCCAGGGGCACGGGGACTGGTGAGTATAGTTTTTATTATCTTCCCACACTCCACTGCCTGACTATCATTTGTTACGAGACTTCTGTCAGCTGTAATTCATGTTCCAAACTGCTGACACTGTTAGATGCTGTTAGGTCAAGAAGACACATGGTACCTTACATATATTTGTCTGTGCTTCTATAGCATAGAAATTGTTTTTATTCTCTGGTAGAAAGAGTCAGACAGGGAGGCCCACCTAATGCCAGGGGCCCACCCAGGGGTAGGGCCCACCGAGGGATTCCCCTGTTCCCCTGTAGGCCAGTCCGAGCCTGCATTGGCGTATAGATTTCGAATCTTCGCGGGCTAATCGTACACATGCGTACTAGTTGTGTTGTTTTCGTACGCATGTCCGAGGACTTAGAGCGTATCTGGCTGCGTACACTCCTATGCGCATGTCTAGGGACTTAGTTTATATTTTTGAATATAGGTATCAAGCGCATGCGGAGGGACTTAGAACATAAACCTTTACGTTTGTTCGATGCTCATGTCCCGGAACTTTGGGCGTGTCTCACTGCGTGCGTTCTTATGCGCATGTCTTGGGACTTTGTTTTTGAATGTAGGTATTAGGGATGCACGATGCACCGAAATATCGATACTACTATCGATATTTCGGGCAAAAAACGGTTCGATACCAGGATTTCCTGGTATCGAAACTTTAAGTTAAGCTGAGAACACGGTGGGCGGCTAGCTGAGCGCCGGCCGTGTTCTCTATGTGCCTCCCCCTGCCCCCTGCAGTCTCCTCCTCTGCTCTCCCTCCCTCCGCTCCCATTGGCGCCAATTTCAAATAGCCGGCACTTAGCTATTGCTAGTGCCGGCT
Organism: Dendropsophus ebraccatus; assembly: GCF_027789765.1. Taxonomy (NCBI): domain Eukaryota; kingdom Metazoa; phylum Chordata; class Amphibia; order Anura; family Hylidae; genus Dendropsophus; species Dendropsophus ebraccatus. The sequence goes on from NC_091455.1 coordinate 127,155,428, forward strand.
ATTTAAGTATATAGATGCCACTGTCACACTGACAGCGGCATCTGACCCCTCCTGAGCCCGCTCCATATACAGCGGGGGTCGGCTACTGTGTGTAACAGACCCCCGCTGCTGGTGTCTCTCTGATAACAGAGTCCGGCTCCGCCAGACTCTGTTATCAGAGAGATGATTTATGCAGAGGAGCCGGAGCTGCACGGAGGAGAGCGGCTGGAGAGGGAGAGCGGGAGAGGAGGACGGAGGAGAAGGCTGGAGGGAGAGCGGGAGGTCCGGGAGAGAGGACGGAGGAGAGGGAGAGCGGGATGTCCGGGAGAGGAGCCGGAGCTGCACAGAGGAGAGCGGCTGGAGAGGGAGAGCGGGAGGTCACGGAGAGAGGAGGACGGAGAAGGCTGGAAGTGGGGAGGATGAAGAGGGAGAGCGGGGGTCTGTGAGATCCGGGAGAGGAGGCCGGGGGAAGTGCAGCACATGTGAGGATCCAGCCGGCTGGCAGGTGGGGGAGGTGGCCGGGACTGAGAGGAGCAGATAAGATCGGCTGTAGTGTGTGGGATCCTGTGTAACCTCCTCTTCTCTTCCTCCGCAATCTTGGTAACTGGTGCAGCAGAGCTGTCTTAGTGGAGGGTGGTGCAGGAGAGCTGTCTTAGTGATAGCTGATGTAGCAGAGCTGTCTTAGTGATGGGTGGTGCAGCAGAGCTGTCTTAGTGATGGGTGGTGCAGCAGAGCTGTCTTAGTGATGGGTGGTGCAGCAGAGCTGTCTTAGTGATGGGTGGTGCAGCAGAGCTGTCTTAGTGATGGGTGGTGCAGCAGAGCTGTCTTAGTGATAGCTGATGTAGCAGAGCTGTCTTAGTGATGGGTGGTGCAGCAGAGCTGTCTTAGTGGTGGGTGGTGCAGGAGAGCTGTCTTAGTGATAGCTGATGTAGCAGAGCTGTCTCAGTGATGGGTGGTGCAGCTGAGCTGTCTTAGTGATGGGTGGTGCAGCAGAGCTGTCTTAGTGGTGGGTGGTGCAGGAGAGCTGTCTTAGTGATAGCTGATGTAGCAGAGCTGTCTCAGTGATGGGTGGTGCAGCTGAGCTGTCTTAGTGATGGGTGGTGCAGCTGAGCTGTCTTAGTGATGGGTGGTGCAGGAGAGCTGTCTTAGTGATGGGTGGTGCAGCAGAGCTGTCTTAGTGATAGCTGATGTAGCAGAGCTGTCTTAGTGATAGCTGATGTAGCAGAGCTGTCTTAGTGATAGCTGATGTAGCAGAGCTGTCTTAGTGATATCAGATGTAGCAGAGCTGTCTTAGTGATATCAGATGCAGCAGAGCTGTCTTAGTGATAGCTGATGCAGCAGAGCTGTCTTAGTGATAGCTGATGCAGCAGAGCTGTCTTAGTGATAGCTGATGCAGCAGAGCTGTCTTAGTGATAGCTGATGCAGCAGAGCTGTCTTAGTGATAGCTGATGCAGCAGAGCTGTCTTAGTGATAGCTGATGCAGCAGAGCTGTCTTAGTGATAGCTGATGCAGCAGAGCTGTCTTAGTGATAGCTGATGCAGCAGAGCTGTCTTAGTGATAGCTGATGCAGCAGAGCTGTCTTAGTGATAGCTGATGTAGCAGAGCTGTCTTAGACAGATATCACTAACTTTATTTTTAACACAATAAAATAAAAATAGTCCAAAAATTGGTATCACTGTAATAGTGCAGGGGTATTATATTTCTACCACTGTATTTTGTTTTGTTTTTTTATACTTTACTAAGTATCGAACTGGTATTGAGTATCGAAATAAAAAAGTTAGTATCGGTATCGAACTCAAAATTCTGGTATCGTGACATCACTAGTAGGTATCCATATGCGCATGTCCTGCCACTTAGTCATGTTTCCGTCATTTTCTCGTACGAGAAAATGACGGAAACATGACTAAGTGTCAGGACATGCGCATATGGATACCTACATTCAAAAACAAGTCGCTAGACAAAAACAAGTCGCCAGACATGCGCATAGGAGTGTACGCAGCCAGATACGCTCTAAGTCCTTGGACATGCGCACTAGGTGAACATAAAGATCTACGCTCTAAGTCCCCTCACATGCGTACGAATACAACACAACTAGTACGCATGCGTACAATTAGCCAGCGAAGATTCGAAATCTATACTCCAATGAGCGCCTGAGTAGAAACAGCAGAAACGAGGCTACAATCGAAACAGGTCGAGCCCCCAATGTTTACATTCGCTCATCCTATCAGATGAATGACCTTAAAAAAACGGGAAAACCGGGTGTCAGTGATTGGCTAAGGTCCCTATTTGACCCTAGGGTCGGCACTATAAGAATCCAGGCGATGCTGACCCAAACTAGCCTGTACTTTGAAAAAGCCAGCGCGGGCTGGCGAAACATGTCAGTATGGCTGGGCTCATCTTAAACTTTGTTCTTGTGATTGATAGCGGTTCTGCTTGACTTTGTGGTCTGACAGTATGCAGTTAGGAATAGTGAGCGTATACAAAATCGCTCTGTAGCTGTTTAGTTAGTGAGGGCTCTCTAGCTACCCACTGTCAGTACCGCAATTAGTTGTCAGATGAACTGCTATCCTATTCTCCATATGGGTACAAACACACACAGCAGATACGCAGCAGATACGCAGCAGATTTGATACTGTGTTCAGTTATTTAGATCTAATCTGCTGCGTATCTGCTGCGTATCGCAGCAATAAATACGCAGCGTATATGCCGTGTGTGTTTGTACCCTAAGGGGTCAATTGTACTGGGGTGTTTTGTGCTTATCCCCAGATACATAGTAAATTCGAAAATTTCTTTGACCCTCTTGGAGATCCGCACTATTAGTGCAGGAATCCCGTACTAGGACTGTTAGGTGACGGTAATGGAGTAAGAGTTATAAATCAATCTTAGGGTGCGTTTACACAGAAAGATTTATCTGACAGATTTTGGAAGCCAAAGCCAGGAATGGATTAAAAAAGGGGATAGATCCCAGTCTTTCCTTTATGACCTGATCCCTGTTTATAGTCTGCTCCTTGTTTTGGCTTCAAAGATCTGTCAGATAAATCTGTCTGTGTAAACGCACCATTATGGACCTTAGGTAATCAAACCGATTCAGCAGAGTAATAAAGACAATGATCTGCCAAAAGAAAAAAAGATCACTGGCTGGTCATTGTCTTTTAGGGTATAAACCCACACACCGTATACGCAGCAAATACGCAGCAGATGTCATGGTGAAGATTTGATGCTGTGTTCAGTTATTTAGATCTAATCTGCTGCGTATTTGCTGCGTATGGCAGTAGTAAATACGCTGCATATACGGTGTGTGGGTTTATACCCTTAAAACACATTTAAAAATAGCAATGTACGGTTGACAAGTGAGGAATGTGTAAACAAAATATTAAACTTTACACTTACCTCTCCATGCTCACCAGTATCCTTCTACCTTCTCCCCGCAGCCACTGATGGCACGTTTAAAGCCTTTTCTGGAGTGACAGGCCACTCAGCCAATCACTGGCTGCAGCACTCTAGGCCAGTGATTGGCTGAGCAGCCTGTCATTTAAGAGACGGCTTTAAATGTGCCATCGACAGCTGAGGTGAGAAGCTTTAAGGACATGGGTAGCGTGGAGAGGTAAGAAAAATTTTTTATTTTACACATTTAAAGCAAGAGACGCACATACATTGCTAACAATTTCCATGCATCCCTTGCTTTACAATCATCGAGCTGTGTAATAGGCTCGGTAAGTTAGCAGTTTGCGCTTGCTAACAGTAAATCCCGCTTACAATGGTTTATCTTCTGTAGAACAGAGAATCAGGCAGGCTTAATCATTCCTTTCCTCAATGTCTGCCAAAAGAGAGCTGTCAGACTGCCCTCCATACACACTAAATCACTGGATGACTTACATGCAATGTGTATTGCCAGCTTAAGGGGGTTATCTAGCGCTACAAATACATGGCTACTTTACCCTTTACTATACATGGCTACTGTTGTCTCCAGTTTGGGTGGGGTTTTGAAACTTATGGTACTTTTACACGGTGCGATAATTCGCCCGATCGCACGATTAACGATTTTCAATGAACAATGTTTTTTTTATAACGATCAGCGTTTAGATGGAACGATACATTGTACGGAAAATTCGCTATGCGATTGTTTTGCGATCGTTTAAGCCTATCTCACACATAGGGGAAACCGTTGAAAGACTGTTTACACTGAACGATCTGCAAATTTTTTGCGAACGATCAACGATGATTTGTGAACACGTTGAAAGATCAAAATGAACGATTTTTTGCTCGTCGTTTGATCGTTCGCTGCGTTTACACGTACGATTATCGTTCGAATTCGACTGTTACGTGTAAAAGGACCATTAGTTTCCTTGAAGTAAATGGAGATTAATTGCAAACTGCACCTGAACTGGAGACAATAGTAGGGGGAAAAGTGGCCATGTTTTTGTAGCGCTGGATAACCCCTTTAAGGGTAATATATTTGAAGAGTCAATTAAGCACTCATTCTCTTAAAACGTCACCGAGAAGATGTAATGGAAGCTGGACTATTAAGACTAAATTATATGGTCACTGTAAATGATGTAATAGACTGAACTGAACAAGGGACACTCATTTAATTTAATGCTAGGCATTGAGGGGTTAATGCCTATTTAAGGATTACTTAGCACATTGAGCCTCCCGTTTCCCAAGCCATGTATGGAACATTATCTTAACCTATGGGAATTGAATGATGTGCTGATCTAGCGATTTATGGACTGGTTTTCATTGTGATGTTCTGGATCCTATAATATTTATTTTAGCAGACTATTGGAGAGATAACACCAAAATACTTTCTGTGGATATGTGATGCTGTTTTTTTAGTGAGAAATTGAAGTGAGAAACTGTTCTACCCTCTTCTCCTCCATTGCTTGTTTAAAGCATTATGTACAGTATATTATGAATGTATCACATAGCACAATGGTGGCAATTTGTTATTGATCTCACGTTGCATTACACAGTTTACAAATAGACGTATAATGACATTATTACAGGAAATATCTTTTTCTTTGCAGGAAAACCTTATCTGAATGTGATTCCCTAAATAGAGAAGGATATGAACAGAAACAGCAAATGGTTTTTCTAGTACAGAGATCTCCTCTGCAGATCCTTAGGGCAGGTATACTTGGCAGCCATATGCAGGATTATAAATTGCCCTACAAAACCCTGCTCCCTGTTCCCCTGTTTGTGCCAAGCCGCCTGCACACCCCAGATGAGATGTCTCCAGAAGATCTCCACTTCAAGCAGAAGATGACTCATACAAATGGACTTTGCCCTGACAAGCAAGATATTACAGCTCTTATTAACACCTTACCTAAAGTGATGCAACCAATGAAGATTAGGGTTTCAAGTTTAATATCCCCTCCTCCAAGCTTATATAATGCAAACACACATTAATACATAGTTTGGGTTTTGTAAACTCACTATAGCAGTGCTTCTCAATTCCAGTCCTCGAGCCTCACCAACAGGTCATGTTTGGGGATTTCCCATACAAAGAACACCTGTGATAATACCTGATGCACTGAGTATAATTATATCACCTGTCAAATACTAAGGAAATCCTCAAAACATGACCTGTTGGTGAGGCCTGAGGACTGGAATTGAGAAGCACTGCACTATAGCATTCAAACATTACATGAGAGTGAGAATACGTTTTTCTTGCTATTTCTTTGTGCTATTATGAATGATAATCACATTGTTATGTATTCTTGTTAAAGTGTCACTGTTGTTATAACTTCAAAATCTAAATAAACAGTAGATGTGATATAAAGCAAGTTTGTATTTAAAAAATTTTTTTTGTTATCATGGAAAATACAGCACCTCCTGTGTTTAGACTGTTTCCTTCAGAGTCTAAACATAGGAAGTCCTGTGTATCCCAGGCCATCTGAGCTCACAGAGAGAAGGCAGTCATGTGATTGATGGACACATTGAGTTGGGACTCTCTGTACTGGCCAGGACTTTATGTGTTTGGTCTCTTTTTTTTTCAACCAGCAAAAGACTAAAAATCTGCCTTCAGGAGACTGGACCTGGATTTCTGGTAAGTTCAGCTTTGTTTTACAGCATGATAAGTGAAAAAAAAATGTAAAATTGCAAACTTGCTTTATATCACATCTACTGTTGATTTAGATTTTAAAAGTTATAATGACAGGTACACTTGAAATCTGAACGTTATAGTCTGTAAATCAGTAGACAAGTTAAAGAGGGGAGGGGGGCTATTTGGGATATGGCCGGGGAGGAAGTGGCTGAGAGAAAAGACGTCCACTCACCTCCCCGGATCCAGCGGGGGGTCCCGTATCAAGGGCGCTCAGGTCCCCCGTTCCCGGACGCTTCCTGGTGTCTGATGCAGGCTCGAGATGTGACGTCTCAAGTCCGCTCAGCCAGTCAGTGACAGAGGCGGGATCTGAGCGGACTTGAAACGGATCCCGCCTCTGTCACTGACTGGCTAAGACGTCACGTCTCGAGCCTGCGTCAGACACCAGAAAGCGGCCGGGAATCGGAGCGTTGCGATACAGGACCCGCCGGCTGGATCCGGGGAGGTGAGTGGACGTCTTTTCTCTCAGCCACCTCCTCCCCGGCAAGATCCCAAAATAGCCCCCCTGCTGTAGTACCCCTTTAAGTGTTATAGAACAAAGTAATATTTGATTGCTAGCCACTACGGTGGTTGTTAAAGGGTTAGTGGCAACAAAAAGAAGGAAACTAGTTATGTTAAAAGTTGACTTAAAAATGTAAGGGTATCAATTACATTCACGTTAAAGGAAGGTTACGTAACGTTACTAAAGTATTTGCAAAGTGAAGCAGCACTTAAGTAAGGAGAATATTAGATATCTGTGTTTCATGCTTGTGGATGGTGTTTATATACAGTTCCTAGGCAATCTAATCAGCCAGAGAAATATTTATGTACTTGGCATCCTGAGCTTAGTTATAGTATCCCAGCCAAAACACCACTAGACGGACAGTATATAAGTCTCTGAAAACTTTGTAATACACAAAACAGGTTCATTGCTGTAGCAGATTTAAATCAGTCCTTCTGACCTTCTTTCTTGGACAGAGTTGCTGGTGTATATATTTCATGTTTACAAGTATGGTTCCTTTTAAGATTGGCATCCAGACAGGTATGGACAATAAGATGACCACATCATCCCTAAGAGTTCTAACTGCAAGCTGCAAAACTTGCCCAGCAAAACATCATCTCCCTAGAATGTTGTAGTTTTAACCGTGTTTTATCTTTAGACCCATTTGTTTCAAAATGTTACTTACTCCTACTTTATGTTCATTAATTCCAGACGTAGAGGAGTGTTAAACAGTGTGAACATAATAGTGGATTCTTATCTGTAATAGTGCATCCATAGCACTTTGGGAGGAATTTATCAAGACCAGCCTACCCTTACGTTGGTCTTAAAGAGGATGTACCACCAGGTACATCCTCTTTAACCTGAACCCACGGATCAAACAGCGCCGGCACAGGGAAGCCGGTGCCGTGGTCAGTTTTTCGGACCGAGGCCCGGATCCCGTGCACGGCGTCGTTCTATGCACCGGAACTGGACGATGCTCGAGCACTGGAGGTAGGCCGGCCCGCCCCCAGTGGGAGGGAATTCCCTCCCCTCCATGACGCGGCTCCCTTAGAATGAATGGAGCCGCGTCATACAGGGGAGGGAATTCCCTCCCACTAGAGGCGGGCCGGCCGACCTCCAGTGCTCGAGCACCGGCCAGTTCTGGTGCATAGAAAGGCGCCGTGCACGGGAACCGGGCCTCGGTCCGAAAACGGACCGCGGCACCGGCTTCCCCGTGCCGGCGCCGTTTGATCCGTGGGTTCAGGTTACAGATTACCTCTTTAAATAAAGCCCCGTCCCCATGCACCCCACTGGGTTTACTAAGAGGTGCTCATCTCTTAGTAAATATTGCAGACCTGAGCCCTGAATGGCAAACACAGAAGTCTACACCTACTGTGGAGCTGGTGTAGACTTTTGCATTGATTTATACCTGCTCTGGAGCTGGTGTAGATTTTTGCCTTGATTTATACCTGCTCTGGAGGTGTACATCATGATAAATCAGTAGTGGGAGGAAACCATGCCTCCTCCCCACCTTGCAGCTCCGCTTCTCTGGCGTATGCCAGGGGCTTAAATGAATAATTCTCCCCTTTGTTTTTTTCATGTCAATACAGTCAATCAAAATCCATTAAGTTGGATATAGTGTATACCTTTTCTTAAAGGGAAACAATCAATATGACCGTGCTGATATAACTCCCAGCTGCACCATATAAAGCTAATACACAGCTTCCCTATTGTATGTGCTGTGTCTTGATATATGGAGTTTGGAGAAAAACATTCTTTTATTTTGGCATGACGAAAGGGAGAGGCCGGGACTAGTCATCTGGGCAGTGTCCAGCTTGTACCTGGTCACAGCTCTCTGCAAGGATGATTGACAGGCAAAGAGGTAGTCCTGCAGGGGTGATTGACCGGCAAAGGAGTAGTCCGGTATCCAGTATCAAAAAATAGTATACTATGCTGAGGACATGATAGGCAGGAACTGACTGAGGTGTGTATTTCTGGGAGAAGGAACAATCGGAGTGATGGCACAGGAAGGGGAGGGCCCAGGGAGGTGATCGGAGTGATAGCACAGGCAGGGGGGTGGAGAGTCTTAGTGATTACACAGGAGATGGGTGCGACCTCCTCCCCACTGGCAGGCCGGCCCTGGAACGGGGTGTCGTGTGACGTCGCGTATTAAGGGAGGGCATTTTGTAAGGCTCTGAAAGCTTGCTAATACATAATAAGCTAGAGGCCAGCTGGGTCGGGGAAGTTACCACACATCCGGGCCGGTGACGTCACAAAACCACGTGAATATTGTATAAATTGAGAAAGAGAGACAAAATTGCTAATAAAAACCAATAAGACATATAGATTTTATGACAAGACAAAATCAGTAGAGGGAATGTCAAAATAACCAGGAAAACCCCTTTAACTCCACCTACAAGGACAGATTTGAATCCATGTGGTACTCCACCTGCCCCCACCCACCTGATAATGCATGCTATGACATCATGAAGCACAGCAAATAAAAAAAGAAAGTGTATGTAGAACCCACAACAAAAGTCAATGCAATGCTAGTTTATTGAAAAGCACTGGAAAACCCCTTTAGAGGATATATGACAAATTGCTGCACACATTTCTGTAGATTGTCACATTCCTCCTGAAAAGGCGCTGAGTGATATATGGAAGGGTAATGTGTGTGGTCACGGCCACCTTCCTGTGTGGGATTACTTAACGCTTGGTCAATATATATTAAGTTACCTGAGCTAATATTTATTTGGATCTAAAATATATTATATGAATTGCCAACTAGACTTTTTAATTATGTATTTATATTTTGATATATCTGGCACAATCGCAATGTTACTGTTTATTTAGAATTTACTTATATGTATGATATTACCTGTAATATCATATATAAGGAAAAAAACTTCTTTGCACAGCAGGTCCACAGTGGATTCAGTTATAGTCAGCTAAACGCGGTCTTGTTCAGTACCATAATTTTGAAGATTAGTGGATTACTTGCCACATATTTTATTGTAATTTACAATACAATATAGACAAGAAGATATACATAGATAATCAAATAGACTCCATTGTTTGATATATAGAATGTCCACACAGCTGCTCTTAAAGCATTTCCTATTCCCCATTTATGGCTTCTTCTAATTTTTTGAATTTTTTTAAGTCCACAGTCAGTTCCCAGTATTTTAGGTAGACCCACATGAGCCTGCCATTTTCACGCTTATTGGTGTTTGTCAGTACAGCACAATGGTTGTCATGTTTAAAAATGTCAATTAAGCCATCTGGCATCCCCATCTCTACAGCTATTGGATTGCTAGCAGCTTTGACAAGCATTTTTTTTTCCATTTCAAATCTGTGTTTTTTAGGAATAATCAAACTGCAATAAATGTTCTGTCTCTCTTTCAGAGCTTCCTCAAATTCTTTCAACAAGCTTTTAGCTTTCGTCTGCCACTCTTCTTCCTTCTTGAAGTGACTTTCATACTTGGCATATGCCTTGCTATTCCTTTGGGCTTCCTTTATTTCCTGCTTTAGTTTTTCTCTTTCATTCTCCATCTGCTTTCGCTCTTCAACAAGCTTTCTGCTTTGAGCTATGAGGGCATTGCGATAACTTAGAGTTCGGTTTTGTTCTTTCTCAAGTTCAATTTCTAAGTGAGCCACAGCACGCCGGTTTTCCAAAATAATGTCTCGGTATTTTGATTCCAGCTCCTTCTCTGTGGTGGTCACTTTTTCAATGTATTCTGTTTTGGCTTTCCTAATTTCTTTCTCTGACTCCTTTGACCAAATCCACCCTGGAAATCAGAACAATACATTTCACATATGACCTGTTTCTGAGAAAATATTGACTATAATGAAAAAAAAAAAAACAAACAGCAGAATTAATAACTAATCAATTAAAGTGACTTGGCCGCCCCTGAAACCTCTCTAAGCTAGGCTGGGTTCACACTGCGTTTTTGCAATCCGTTTTTTTCCATCCCTTTATGCATGCATTTATGTGCATCCGTTTTGATCCTTTTTTGCCACTGACTTCGATTATTAAAAAACTGATCAAAACGGATCCGTTTTTTTTTTTTAACGGACACAAAAGTAAACACTAATTTTGTGTCCATTAAAAAAACGCAGTGTGAACCCAGCCTTACAGTAATAGGTACATTTCTTGAGACCCTGATTCCAATTTTGTAATTTATATCTTTCTATTTACTAGCCTTCTCCCACTGTAAGCCTGCAAACAGGCCATACGCTGCCTACACATAAAAATTAATGACTACTATATCCATTCAAGTGAACAGAAGCCGAGTTGCATGCAGTTACACAACAACACTGTTACACAGTGAACAGAGACAAACTGCTCCCTGTTCACCAAGTAGTGCGGGCACCAATCAGTGACTGTCACTGATTGGTGCCCGCACTACTTGGTGAACAGGGAGCAGTTTGTCTCTGTTCACTGTGTAACAGTGTTGTTCATTTTGTCCACTGGTTCATTTTGTCCAGAAAATCCCTTTAAAAAAACGTGCGTATTTTGCCATTAACCCCTTAAGGACAGAGCCTGAAATGGCCTTAAGGACAGAGACAAATTTTATGAATATGACCTGTGTCACTTTAGTCATTAATAACTTCGGCATGCTTTTACCTATCCGGCTGATTCTGAGATTGTTTTCTCGTGACATATTGTACTTCCAATTTCTAAATTGGAGTCGATACTCATAACGAATCTTTATGAAAAAACCCAAAATAACGTGAACAATTGTGAAAAAATGCATTTTTCCAACTTTGAAACTCTTCTGCTTATACAAAAAATGGTTATGCCACATAAATTATATATTAAATAACATTAGCAACATGTCTACTTTATGTTGGCGGCATTTATTAAACTATCTTTAATATTTTTTTAGACAATAGAAAGCTTAAAACATTAGCAGCAGTTTTCCAAATTTTCTGCAAAATTTCAAAATCAGATATTTTTAGGGACCTGTTCGGGTTTAGGGTGCGTTCACACCTACAGGATCTGCAGCAGATCTGCAGAAGATTTGATGCTGTTTCAGTTATTTAAATGAAATCTGCTGCAGAAAATCAGCTGCAGATCCTGTAGGTGTGAACGCACCATTAAAGTGTATTTGAGGGGACTGTATGTTAGAAAGCCCCACAAAGCACCCCATTTCAGAAACTGCACCCCCCACACTCTGCAAAAGCATATCCAGAAAGTTTTTTAACCCTTTAGGGAAGTCACAGAAATAAAAGCTAAGTGTGTAAGAAATTTGACATTTTCTGTGCAGAGATTTTATTGTAATTCAATATTTTTCATAATTATAAACCCATTACCAGAGAAATGCACCCCAATACTGATTGCCCCGTTTCTGCAGTTTATAGAAATACCCCATATGTGGCCCTATTGCGCTGTTTGACGCAACCACAAGCCTCCGATACAAAGGAGCGCCTAGTGAATTTCAATGGCTCCGTTATCTTTGGTCATTTTTGACTGTACCACTTCAGGTTGGCAGAGGCTCTGGGGTGCCAAAATACTGGAAACCCCCCACAAGGGACCTCATTCTGGAAACTACACCCCTCAAGGAATGTAACAAGGGGTGCGGTGAGCATCTGGACCCCACAGGTGTTTCACAGATTTTCAGAACAATGTGGCGTGAAAAAAGAAAAATGTATTTTTTACACTAAAACGTTGTTCTAGCCTTCAATTTTTCATTTTCACAAAGGGATACAAGGAAAAAAAAACAAAAAAAAACGTGTAGCGCAGTTTCTCCCGAGTACAGAAATACCCCACATGTGGACATAAAGTGCCAAGCGGGCGCAGGACGAGCCTCCAAAGGGAAGAAGCACCAATTGGCTTTTGGAAGCTGGATTTCACTGGAATGGATTTCAAGGGTCATGTCGCATTTACAGAGCCCTCATGCTGCCAAAACACTGGAAACCCCCCACAAGGGACCCCATTCTGGAAACTACACCCCTCAAGGAATCTAACAAGGGGTTCAGTAAGCATATGGACCCCACTGGTGACGGGCACAAATGTGGAACAATGTGACGTGAAAGTAAAAAAATTCATTTTTTCACATTCAAGGCACAAATGTGCCTGTTATCAAGGGGTCCATATCCTCACTGCACCCCTTGTTAGGTTCCTTGAGGGGTGCAGTTTCCAGAATGGGGTCACTTGTGGGGGGGTTCCAGTGTTTTGGCAGCACGAGGGCTCTGTAAATGCGACATGGCCCATGAAATTCATTCCAGTGAAATCCAGCTTCCAAAATCCAAATGGCGCTCCTTCCCTTCGGAGTCTTGCCCTGCACCCACATGGCGCTTTATGTCCACATGTGGGGTATTTACGGACTCGGGGGAAATTGCTCTACACATTGTGTGTTTTTTTTCTCTTTTAACCCCTTGTGAAAATGATAAATTCAAGGCTAAACCAACATTATAGTGTAAAAAAATGTAATATTTCATTTTCACGCCACATTGTTCCACATTTGTGCCCGTCACCAGTGGGGTCCATATGCTCACTGCACCCCTTGTTACATTCCCTGAGGGGTGTAGTTTTCATAATGGGGTCACTTGTGGGGGGAGTTTCACTGCTTTGGCAACACAGGGAGTTTTTAAATGCAACATGGCCCTTGAAATCCATTCTACCCAAATCCAGCCCCAAGAAGCAAAATGGCGCTCCTTCCCATTGGAGGCTTGTCTTGCGGCCGCATAGCACCTTAAGTCCACATGTGGGGCATTTCCGTATTAGGGGGAAATTTCTCTACATGTTTTGTTCTGTTTCTTCTCTTTTAACCCCTTGTGCAAATGAGAAATGTCAAGACTAGATCAATGATGTTGTGTAAAAATAAAATTTTTTACACTTAATTGGCCTAGCCGTGAATTTTGTATTTTCACAAGGGTTTAAAAGAAAAAAAAAAAACAACACAAAACGTGTAGAGCAGTTTGTCCCGAGTACGGAAATACCCCACATGTGGACATAAAGCGTCATGCGGCCGCAAGACGGGCCTCTAAAGGGAAGGAGCGCCATTTGGCTTTTGGATGCTGGATTTGGCTGAAATGGATTTCAAGGGCCATGTTGCATTTGCAGAGACCCTATGCTACCAGGACAGTGGTAAACCCCCACAAGTGACCCCATTCTGGAAACTACACCCCTCAAGGAATCTAACAAGGGGTGTAGTGAGCATATGGACCCCACTGGTGACGGGCACAAATAGGGAACAATGTGACGTGAAAGTGAAAAATTTCCTTTTTTCATTTTCACAGCACAAATGTGCCCGTCATCAAGCAGTCCATATCCTCACTGCACCCCTTGTTACATTCCTTGAGGGGTGCAGTTTCCAGAATGGGGTCACTTTTGGGGTGCCTCCACTGTCTTGGCAACACAGGGCCTTTGTAAATGCGACATGGCATTCACCATCCATTCTAGCCAAATGGCTCTTCCTCCCTGCGGAGGCTTACCCTGCACCCGCCTGGCGCTTTATGTCAACATGTGGGGTATTTTCATACTTGGTGGAAGTTGCGCTACACATTTAGTGGTTTTTCTTATCTTTTAACCCCTTGTGAAAAAGAAAAAATAAAGACTAGATCAATGATTTAGTGTAAAAATTTTATTTTTTTTTACACTAAATGTTGGTCTAGCCTAAATTTTTTTCATTTCCACAAGGGGTTAAAAGAGAAAATAAATGCAAAACGTGTAGGGTAATTTCCCCTGAGTACGAAAATACCCCACATGTGGATATAATGTGCCATATGGGCACAGGGCAAGCCACCAGAGAGACAGAGCGCCATTTAGAGGCTGGAATGGAGGATGGAGGCCATGTCACATTTACAAAGCTCCTGTGCTGCCAGGACAGTAGAAACCCCCCACAAGTGACCCCATTTTGAAAACTACACCCCATAAGGAATCTAACAAGGGGTGCAGTGAGCATATGGACCCCACTGGTGACGGGCACATATGTAGAACATGTGCTGTGAAGATGAAAAATACAATTTTTTTCATTTTCACGTCCCAAATGTGGCCGTCACCAGGGGGCCATATCCCCGCTGCCCCCCTTGTTAGATTCCTTACGGGGTGTAGTTTCCAGAATGGGGTCACTTGTGGGGGGTTTGTACTGTCCTGGCCGCACAGGGGCTTTCTAATTGCATCATGGCATCCTCTAATGGGAATGGGGGCCATGTCTATTTAGTTGGGGAAAAGGGACAATTTTAATTAATTTGGGGGTATTGGGCCAATTATTAGTTTATAAGGTTGAAAATGACAGGTGTCCATCAAATTCAACCTGTGTTTATCCAGAGGAAGGGAAAAAACCCTCGTAAGGCAGACAGTAGCCTCATTACAGGGGAAAAATTCCTTCCCGACTCCATAATGGCAATCAGAATAATCCCTGGATCAACGTGACCCCTGAAATAGGAATAAGGGACAGAATTTAGATAATTTAGAACTCCAATGACGTGTGGTACGCTTTAAAGCAATCCTTTATGCAGAGGCCGGGGGGATCAGGACAGGTGTCACACTGGTAAATGGTGTCCTTCCTGATCCCCCTTTTACGGAACACTCTGCACTTCTTTTGGGATCTCCCCTTTTTTCCAGTGTGGGGGACTTCCCCTGGAAAATGTTGTCCCTGTACGACACGGGGTCCTTCATATCCAGAAGCGCCGGGGCCCGCTCCGTGGCTGCCGAATATCAGGGCTTTGATTACTGCTTCCTGGAATTCAAGGAATTTCCCCGGGTGGCCGGCATATCGGTACAGCACAAGCGTTGTACATCGCTGTCTGTACCAGATGTACGGCCACCTTTTTGTACCACGTTCTGGTTTTTCGCGTGGCGTTATATGGTTTCAGGACTTGATCTGAGAGATCAACTCCTCCCATATACTGATTGTACTCTAGAACACAATCAGGTTTGTTCACCACGTTTGTGGTACCACGTACAGTGACAGGGGTGGTGCTATTCCTGTAAATTGTGGTCAGAATAAGGACATCGCGCTTGTCCTTATATTTGACCAACAACATATTTTCACAAGCATAGGCCTTGCTCTCCCCCCTTTGCATTACTTGTCTAACAGGGTGACTTGGTAGGCCTCTTTGATTTTTTTGGATCGTGCCACAAGCTACAGTAGCTCGGGCAGCGAGGGACCGAAACAGGGGGATGCTGGTATAAAAGTTATCAACATACAAGTGATAACCTTTATCCAGCAGTGGGAAGATCAGTTCCCAAACGATCTTCCCACTAACTCCGAGGATGGGGGGGCATTCTGGGGGCTGGATTTGGGTGTCCCTACACTCATATACTCTAAATCTGTAAGTGTACCCTGAGGTACTCTCACAGAGTTTGTATAGTTTCACGCCATACCGCGATCTTTTATTGGGAAGGTACTGGCGGAAATGGAGTCTTCCTTTGAAGCTCAGGAGGGACTCATCTACTGAGATGTATTTCTCTGGGATATACATCTCAGTAAATTTGGCTGAGAAGTGCTCTATGACCGGCCGTACTTTGTACAGTCGGTCATACGAGGGATCATCTCGTGGGGGGCACCTTGCATTGTCATTGTAATGCAAGAATTTTAGGAGGGCTTCAAATCGAAACCGTCCCATGGCCATACTGTAAAGCGGGGTATTATACATAATATCCCCACTCCAGTATTGCCGAATTGTGTTTTTTTTTTACTAGGCCCATGTGCAGCAGGAGCCCCCAAAATTTTGTCATTTCGGCTGCATCAGTAGGGGTCCACGCCATGGGCCTAGCAAAAGAAGAGGAGGGGTTCTGGGCCAGGAATTGGTGCGCGTACAAGTTTGTTTGCGCCACCATCAAATTTACAAAGTCATCAGAGAAATAGAGCTTGAAAAAGTCTATTTCTCTGAGACCTGTGGGGTTAATTTGGATTCCCGCCGTTGCCATAAAGCCAGGAATCCAGGGCTGATGATTTTGGGGGTCTGGGGTCCAGATAGGGTCACCTATTTGGGGGGCGGGGGGCAGGATGGGGTCACCTGTCTGGGGGGCAGGGGGTGGGATGGGATGACGTGTCTGCGGGGCAGGGGGCGGGATGGGGTCACCTGTCTGGGGGGCAGGGGACGGGATGGGATGACGTGTCTGGCGGGCAGCCCGAGGCGTCCTCCTTGGACGCCTAGGTGGAAAGTCATCATCACTGGATGATGATGATGATGATAATGATGATGATGAGGATGAATGGAGGAAAGAAGGATCCCCCCATTTATCCTCACTGGCCGTTTTGGTGTCGGAGGCAATAAGCGCGTATGCCTCCTCCACCGAAAACACTCTCTGGGACATTATTCGGGGATTGGTGTATGGGGGGTATGTAAATGTGATGTAGTGTAGTGGTGTAGTGTAAAATTTATTTCAAGTAGTGTAATGTGGGGTAGTGTAGTGTAATGTAGTGTTTTATACGTGTTTTTCACAGTAAGCGGGGGGGGGGAAACCTATGCCAAAAAAGGAGTTGCTGATAAATACCGCACATAAGTGCGGCATTTATCAGCAGACAGTGGCGGTAGGATATAGAAAAAAAAGGGGGGGGGGGGGGAAAAAAAAAAACCTACGCCAAAAAAGAGGAGTTGCTGATCAGCGGCACACTTGCGTGCGATGCTGATCAGCACTCAGCGGCGGAAGGGCGCAAAGAAAAAAAAATACTACTTCACCCCAAAGCCACTGATTAGTGTATGATATACACTAGTCAGCTGCTAGGGGGCAGTACAAGTACCTGGACGAAGATCTCCGAGATCCGGTGAGTATGGTGCTCACACACCACACACACTTTCTCTGCACCTCTTAGCTAACTAGCTGAGGGGTGCAGAGAAAAGTAATATTTATTTTTACTGTGATCGCCGCCATTGGCCGTCCGGGGCTGGCCGGCCAATAGCGGCGATCTGGGGGGTGGCACCATGGCCCCCTTCACTACACACAGTAATGGTGATTGGTGCTGTCTCGGACAGCACCAATCACCATTGATTTCCGGGGCCCCGGGTCACCGATGACCCGGGAACCGGAAAATCGCTGTAGTTGGCTGATTTGAATAAATCAGCCAATTACAGCGATCGTCAGCACGGGGGGTGTAATCCACCCCCCGTGCCGACAAGCTACGATGGTCTGCTGTGTATTACAGCAGCCATCGTTACCGGATCGCCGTGTGTTTACACACAGCGATCCCGTAAACATCGGGCATAAGTGTACGCCCGTTTGCGTTAAGTACCACGCTGCGGGGGCGTACACTTACGCCCGATGTCGTTAAGGGGTTAAAATGTATTAACCCTTTGAGGACCAGGCCCAAAATGACCCAGTGGACCGCGCAAATTTTGATCTGAGTGTTTTCGTTTTTCCCTCCTCCCCTTCTAAGAGCTTTAGCACTCTCAGTTTTCTATCTACAACCCATGTTAAGTGCTTGTTTTTTACAGGAATAGTTGTACTTTGTAATGGCATCTTTCATTTTACCATAACATGTATGACAGAATTCCAAAATTAATATTTATGAAGATATAAATTGGTGAAATCGTAAAATCGTAAAAAGAATGCAATATGGTAACGTTTGGGGGGTTCCTGTGTCTACGTAATGCACTATATGGTAACAGCGACATGGTACTATTATTCTATAGGTCAGCCTGAACACAACCATATGCAGGTTACGCAGATTCTCTAATGTTATATATTTTTTTTTTAATGAAATCCTTTTTTTTGGCAATTAATTATAAATAAAATAGCCCTATTGTGACGCTTATAAAATTTTTCCGCCATGATCTCTAGTTTTTATTAATATCATATTTGTGAAGATCGGACGTTTTGATCACTTTTTATAAATCTTTTTTTATATATAATGTAACATAAAATCGGTAATCCGCGCACTTTTATCCCTCTTTTCGTCTACGCCGTTTATCGTTCGCAATGACGCTTGTTATATTTTAATAGATCTGACAATTATGCACGCTACGGTATATTATATGTTTATTTGTTTATTTATTTTTATATGTTTTATTTATATAATGGGATGGGGGGGTGATTTCAACTTTTATTGGGGGAAGGGTTTTGGGCTAGTGTAATAGTGTTTTTAACTTTTTTTTTTTTACACATTTGAAGTCCGTTTGGGGGACTTTTACATACAGTACTTTGATTTGTATACTGATCATATACTATAGGTATAGCATTGATCAGTGTTATCGGCGATCTGCTCATTGAGCCTGCCTGTGCAGGCTTAGTGCAGCAGAGCGCCGATCGAACCGCACAGAGGCAGGTGAGAGACCTCCGGCAGTCCATTTTACTGATCGGGACCCCCGCAGTCACACTGCGGGGGTCCCGATCGGTAAGTGACAGGGGACTCCCCCGTCACTTACACTTAAACGCCGCGACGTTTAAGGAGTTAATGGCACGCGGCAGCACAATCGCTGCAGTGTGTCATTACCGGTGAGGTCCCGGCTGCAATCAGCCGGCCCCCACCTGCTATGAAGCGCGCTCCGCTCCAGAGCACGCTTCATAGCGGGAGAAACACCCAGGACGTATAGTTACGCCCTAGGTCGTCTGGGGACAGACTTCCATGGCGTAACTATACACCCTGGGTCTTCTAAGGGTTAACAGCAGTTGCACACCTCCTGTTTAGAGAGATGTGCATCCCATAACGAAGATTTTAATGGTGGCACAAAAGATCTAATCAGCCAACAAGTGGGAGCACTCATTAAATTACTCGATGGTAATATAAAGTGTATGGTTACTAATGCCAGAAGCCTAGCCAGCAAGATGGGGGAGCTAGAGGCCTTGGTTCTGGAGGAGTCCATTGATGTGGTTGGTGTGACTGAGACATGGCTGGACTCCTCACATGACTGGGCTGTCAATATTCAGGGATTTACGTTGTTCAGAAGGGACCGGGTGGGCAGAAGGGGAGGAGGAGTATGTCTGTATGTCAGAAATGATATTAAAGTGAGTGTAAAAGATGCAATAGTGGGAGATGACTGTGATGATGTGGAAGCATTATGGGTAGAACTACAGAAGGAGGTAAAGAGTGAAAAAATTATTCTTGGTGTAATCTATAGACCCCCCAACATTACTGAGGAGGTAGATGGCCAGTTGAATAGACAAATAGAGCGGGCTGCCCGGGAGGGAACAGTAGTGATAATGGGGGACCTCAACTACCCAGATATAGATTGGGGTCACGGTTCAGCTAAAACCACAAAGGGGAGGGAATTTCTTAACCTCCTGCAGGATAATTTTCTGGGCCAGTTTGTGGAGGAGCCAACTAGAAGTGATGCCTTGTTGGATCTGGTTATTTCTAACAACGCTGAGCTGATTGGGGATGTCACTGTCCATGAACACCTTGGGAATAGTGACCACAATATAGTGACTTTTAGCTTAAAGTGTAGAAAAGAAAAACATGTTGGGAGGGCAAAAACTCTTAATTTTAAAAGGGCCAATTTTCCTGGGTTAAGGGCAGAACTTCAGGGCATAGACTGGGAGCGGCTGTTGTCACATACGGATACAGCTAATAAATGGGAAATCTTCAAATCCACATTAAATAACTGTACTGCCAAATATATTCCTATGGGTAACAAATATAAACGGTTAAAATCCAATCCCACATGGCTTACAACCGAGGTTAGAAGGGCTATAAATGAGAAAAAAGGGGCATTCAAAAAATATAAATCAGAGGGGTCAGCTGTAGCATTTAAACATTACAAAGAAGTCAACAAAACCTGTAAAAATGTAATAAAAGCAGCAAAAATTCACAATGAAAGGCAGGTAGCTATAGAAAGCAAAAGGAACCCCAAAAAATTCTTCAAATATATTAATGCAAAAAAACCAAGGTCAGAGCATGTAGGACCCCTAAATAATGGCGACGGGGAATTAATAACTGGGGATCAGGAGAAAGCTGAGTTACTTAATGGGTTCTTCAGTTCTGTATATACAAAAGAGGATGGAGTTGTGGTGGGTGGGGCCAGTACTGAGGTGGGTGGGGCCAGTGCTGCTAACACATGTAAAGTACTGAACTGGTTTACTATAGATATGGTCCAAGATAAATTAAACAAACTCAATGTAACCAAAGCTCCAGGGCCTGATGGATTGCACCCCAGAGTTCTTAGGGAACTCAGTTCTGTAATTTCACTACCCTTGTATGAAATATTCCGTGATTCTTTGCTTACTGGTATTGTGCCGAGGGACTGGCGTAAGGCAAATGTAATGCCGATCTTCAAAAAGGGCTCTCGAACTTCCCCAGGTAACTATAGACCCGTAAGCTTAACGTCCATTGTGGGGAAACTATTTGAGGGGCTTATAAGGGACTACATCCAGGAATATGTAGTGGCTAATAGTATTATAAGTGATAACCAGCATGGCTTTACTAAGGACAGAAGCTGTCAAACCAACCTAATATGTTTCTATGAAGAGGTAAGTAGAAGCCTGGATGGCGGCGCGGCTGTGGATATCGTGTACCTGGATTTTGCAAAAGCGTTTGACACAGTTCCTCATGGACGTCTGATGGGTAAGTTAAAGTCTATCGGTTTGGAAAATTTAATGTGTAACTGGATTGAAAACTGGCTTAATAATCGTACCCAGAGAGTGGTGGTCAATGATTCCTACTCCGAATGGTCCCCGGTAATAAGTGGTGTACCCCAAGGGTCAGTACTGGGCCCTCTTCTGTTTAACTTGTTTATTAATGATATTGAGAATGGAATTAACAGCAATGTTTCTATCTTTGCAGATGACACCAAGCTTTGTAGTACAGTACAGTCTATGGAGGATGTGCAGATGTTACAGGATGACTTAGACACACTGAGTGTTTGGGCGTCCACTTGGCAAATGAGGTTCAATGTGGATAAATGTAAAGTTATGCACCTGGGTACTAATAACCCACATGCATCATATGTCCTGGGGGGAGTTACTCTGGGAGAGTCGCTGATGGAGAAGGATCTGGGTGTACTTGTAGATAATAGACTACAGAACAGCACACAATGTCAGTCAGCTGCTTCTAAAGCCAGCAGGATATTGTCATGCATTAAAACAGGCATGGACTCACGGGACAGGGATATAATATTACCGCTTTATAAAGCTTTGGTGCGGCCCCATCTGGAGTATGCCGTCCAGTTTTGGAACCCGATTCATAAAAAGGATGTTCTAGAGCTGGAGAGGGTACAAAGACGGGCAACTAAACTAATAAGGGGAATGGAGCATCTTAGTTATGAGGAGAGATTAAAAGAATTACATTTGTTTAGTCTGGAGAAGAGACGTTTAAGGGGAGATATGATTAACTTATTTAAATATATAAATGGCCCCTACAAGAGATATGGGGAAAAGATGTTCCAGGGAAAACCCCCTCAAAGGACAAGAGGGCACTGCCTCCGCCTGGAGAAAAAAAGGTTCAATCTCCGGAGGCGACAAGCCTTCTTTACCATGAGAACTGTGAATCTGTGGAACAGGCTACCACAGGATCTGGTCACAGCAAAAACAGTAGAGGGCTTCAAAACAGGGCTAGACAAGTTCTTAGAGCAAAATAATATAGATGCATATGTATAGAACCTATCACCCCTCCCCCTTCCCTGTATCCATCCCCTCCTTGGTTGAACTTGATGGACATGTGTCTTTTTTCAACCGTATTAACTATGTAACTATGTAACTATGTAAAGGGAAACTTCAGTGATCACATAAAAAATAAAATGGACAAAAAGCATACAGGTGTACTCACAGACCCTCCATTGATCATTTGACATATTCCCCACTTGCCTACGATGCTCTGAGCCCTGGATTAAAACTTTAACAAATTATTTCAGTTTTACATCATGGCACCAAGCCAGGAAACTACATTTCCCAGCATGCACTGCACTCAGAGCCAACTGCCAAGAATCCGCCTCATCTTGTGGTACCTGCCCATCGCTGGCTTAGGCTACGTTCTCACAGAGTAAAACTGGCGAAATTCCGCGGTGGAGCCAGCCTCCGTGTCATACTGTCAGTCTATTGGAGGCTCACGCGCCTCCTCTCTCTCCTTTCAAAAGAATTGACATGTCAGTTCTTCTGCATTGAGAGAGGAGCGTGAGCCCTCCCATAGATTGCCAGTATGACACAGAGGCTGGCGAATTCCGCCAGTTTTACTCCGTGTGAACCGAGCCTTTATCTGCTTCACACCGAAACAAAAAATCTAATGGGGAATGGGAAGGAAGTGCAGCTTTAGGGTATAAACCCACACACCCTATATGCAGCGTATTTACTGCTGCGATACGCAGCAAACTCGCAGCAGATTAGATCTAAATAACTGAACACAGCATCAAATCTGTACCAACAAATCTGCAGCGTATTTGTTGCATATCTGCTGCATATACGGTGTGTGGGTTTATACCCTTAGGCTATGTTCACACTACGTATATTTGAGGCTGTATGTTTGAGGCTGTATAGCAACCAAAACAAGGAGTGGATTGAAAACACAGAAAGGCTCTGTTCGCATAATGTTGTAATTGAGTGGATGGCTGCCATATAATAGCAAATATTTGCTGTTATTTTAAAACAACGGCTGTTGTATTGAAATAATGGAAGTTATTTACAGTTATATGGCGGCCATTCACTCAATTTCAACATTATGTGAACAGAGCCTTTCTGTGTTTTCAATCCACTCCTGGTTTTGGTTGCTATGAGGACCTGACATGAGGACCAAATACAGCCTCAAATATACATAGTGTGAACCCAGCCTCAGGGTGTAAGTCAGGATGTGCTGCAGACAAATGGTACAAGTCATGTAATAGAAACCTATTACAAACAAGCTGACATCATGGGTGGCGATTGAACACGGTTAAACGGAGTTCCCCTTTAATTATAGTTAACCCATGTATAAGGGCCTTTAAAGGGAACTTATCAGCCCAAAAGGGCTGATATGGTTCCCTGGAGCACTGTATACAGCTCTTGAGCAGCCTACGGCACATATCGGCCGCGGCTGCCACAGAAGCTGTGTACTGGAGAAAAAAAAGGTTTTATTACCGGGTGCGCGCCAGGCAGAGACGAGGAGATAGTCATCTGGGCAGCTCCCCGCCCATGTCTAGTCACCGCTCTCTAACTGTAAGCGCGCTTGGCGGGATGATTGACAGGGAGAGGCCAATAATGGGTCTCTTTGCCTGTCAATCATCCCCTCTGAGCACACTGACAGGCAGAGTGACCAATCTTTAACATCTGGCCATGCCGTACCCGTATGTCATGGGTCGCATTGGGGGGAGCGGTTTGTGTCACGCCATGACCACGCTTTGAACCGCCACTCTCCTGGCTACTATCAGCAGCCGGGGACCGCTATCCACTGTGGTCTAGTTGTGGCATCGCGGAGAGGCAATGCATTGCTCAGGGCTTCAGCAGGCCAGAGCAATTGATCACTGATCTCGTGGATCTACAGTACAGACCAAAAGTTTGGACACATCTTCTCATTCAAAGAGTTTTCTGTATTTTCATGACTATGAAAATTGTAGATGCACACTGAAGGGATCAAAACTATGAATTAACACATGTGGAATTATATACTTAACAAAAAAGTGTGAAACAACTGACAATATGTCTTATATTCTAGGTTCTTCAAAGTAGCCACATTTTGCTTTGATTCCTGCTTTGCAAACTTTTGGCATTCTCTTGATGAGCTTCATGCGGTAGTCACCAGAAATGGTTTACACTTCAGAGGTGTGCCCTGTCAGGTTTAATAAGTGGGATTTCTAGCCTTATAAATGGGGTTGGGACCATCAGTTGTGTTGTGCAGAAGTCAGGTGGATACACGGCTGATAGTTCTATTGAATAGACTGTTAGAATTTGTATTATGACAAGAAAAAAAAGCAGCTAAGTAAGGAAAAATGAGTGGCCATCATTACTTTAAGAAATAAAGGTCAGTCAGTCCAAAAAATTGGGAAAACTTTGAAAGTGTCACTAAGTGCCATCAAATGCTACAAAGAAACTGGCTGACATGAGGACCGTCCCAGGAAAGGAAGAGTCACCTCTGCTGCGGAGAAGATGGTCATCAGCCTCAGAGATCGCAGGTTAAGAGCAGCTCAGATTAGAGACCAGGTCAATGGCACACAGAGATCTGACAACAGACACATCTCTACAACAATTGGTAAGAGGAGACTTTGTGTAGCAGCCTTCATGGTAAAATAGCTGCTAGGAAACCACTGCTAAGGACAGGCAACAAGCAGAAGAGACTTGTTTGGGCTAAAGAACACAAGGAATGGACATAAGACCATTGGAAATCTGTGCTTTGGTCTGATGAGTCCAAATTTGAGATCTTTGATTCCAACCACCGTGTCTTTGTGCGACGGAGAAAAGGTGAACGGATGGACTCTACATGCCTGGTTACCACCGTGAATCATGGAGGAGGAGGTGTGATGGTGTTTTGCTGGTGATACTGTTGGGGATTTATTCAAAATTGAAGGCATACTGAACCAGCATAGCTACCACAGCATCTTAGCAGCAGCATGCTATTCCATCCAGTGTGCGTTTAGTTGGACCATCATTTATTTTTCAACAGGAAAAAGACCCAAAACACACCTCCAGGCTGTATAAGGGCTATTTGACCTAGAAGAAGAGTGATGGGGTGCTACGCCTCCACAGTCACCAGACCTAAACCCAATTGAGATGGTTTGGGGTGGGCTGGACCGCAGAGTGAAGGCAAACGGGCCAACAAGTGCTAAGGCTGCATTCCCACGTTCCGTGATCCTAACGGATCACATGCGTGGAATGCATGTACCGGATTCCCCCTGTGCCCGGACAGCATCTGTAATTAGATGCTGGGAGCGGGAGAGACTGTATTCATAAGTGCCGCGCTGTAATGAATCAGCTGCGCGGTGCTGTTACTACATCACGGCGCTTATGAATACAGTCTCCCCCGCTCCTAGCATCTAATTACAGATGCTGTCCGGGCGCGGGGGGACTCCGGACTCATGCATTCCACGTCCGTGATCCGTCAGGATCACGGAACGTGGGAATGCAGCCTAAGCATCTCTGGGAACTCCTTCAAGACTGTTGGAAGACCGTTTCAGTAGACTACCTCTTGAAGCCCATCAAAAGAATTCCAAAAGTGTGCAAAGCAGTAATCAAAGCAAAAGGTGGCTACTTTGAAAAACCTAAAATATAAGACGTATTTTCAGTTTTTTCACACTTTTTTGTTAAGTACATAATTCCACATGTGTTAATTCATAGTTTTGATGCCTTCAGTGTAAATTTACAATTTTCATAGTAATGAAAATACAGAAAACTCTTTGAATGAGAAGATGTGTCCAAACTTTTGGTCTGTACTGTATGCAGTACATATGTAAAAGGTTTTTCGTTAACAAAAAATCCCCTCCCCTAATAAAAGTTTAAATCACCAGCCTTTTTACCATTTTATAAATGAAAATAAACATATTTGGTATAGTCGCATGGGTAATTGCCTGAACCAATAAGTCACTGCACTCGTGATCTTGCTCGGTAAATGGCGCGAGTGCAAAAAAATGCTGAAGCACACAATTGCTGATTTTTAGTTACATCAAATCCAGAATAATATCAAAAGTGATAAAAAAGAAACATACATAACAGTCAGTTTACCATAGGATTACCTGACGAAGCGTGTGACCGCGTGAAAATGTTTGTCTGATTGCACCCGCTCCTTCACCTTCCCCGTTTCCTGCTGTATTCATCCCCGGACGAATAAAGTATCATATGGCATCATTTGTGCTGAGTGACTGCTCCTGTTCTTCTACAGTTGCCTATGTTGGACTGTATCTTTTGGCGTTGAGCACCTCCACTAGCCACACATACTATCCGGGAGACAATGTCCTGCCTATTGAGCTGCTTGCTAATTGTGGAACTAGAAGTGCCAGCCATCGGACTCTCACCTTACCATAAGATGAACTGCATAAACACAAAACTCCCCTGAAATGGGAAAAAAAATTTTCTTGTTTTGTTGCACGTTTTATGGAAAAATTAAGTCTGTCATTGCAAAGTATAATTTGTGTTCCAAAAAAAAGGGCTCATGTAGGTCTGTAGGTGAAAAATTCAAGCGCTATGGCCTTTTAAACAAGTAGGGGAAAAAGCAACAGTGAAAAAAAATTAAATTTGGCCTGGTCATCAAAGGGTTAAAGTTGAGCCAGAGTAAAACCAGCCTGAATAGTAAACACATTGCATTGCACAAACACACACACACATATATATACTTATGTAGTACAGATAAGGCTGGGTTAACACTACGTTTTTGCAATCCGTTTTTACAAAAAACAGATTGAAAAACAGATTGAAAACGTATGCATTTGTGGGCATCCGTTTTTCCATTAACTTCCATTATAAATAAATGATTAAAACGGATCCGTTTTTTTTAATGGGTGCAAAAAAGAGGTCGACTACGCTTTTGTGTTCATTAAAAAAAGGATCAGTTTTTATGCGTTTTTTTATAATGGAAGTCAGTGGAAAAACAGATCAAAAGGGATGCACACAAATGCGTGCGTTATTCCTTCCGTTTTCTTTTTTTTTTTTTTTTTTTTTTTGCAAGAACGGATGAAAAAGACTGGATTGCACAAACATAGTGTGAACCCAGCCTAAGCACACAACTTAAACTTACGAAAAGCAGCAAGTCCCAACATTGGCACCAGCAAAGCATAGTTCCACTTATTCCTTTCTCCATCATCTCCATTTGGATGAATGTTCCACTGGGGTGGGTTGTTTAAATTATTCATTGGCGTTTAATTTAGAACTCTGAAACAATAGAAGAAAAAAAAAGCAATAAGTAAATAAATAAAAATTTGTACCATGCATTTATTAAACATGCAGACACATGCTGACAGACCAAAGAAACCAAGGCTAGGTTCACATATTTTTCACCTATGTTTAGGATCTTTGTGGTGTCTGTTTGCCATATACATTGTTCTGAATTCGAAAGTGCAGACCTCTGTGCTATAATGGGATCCAAAATAAAAAAAAGTATAGTTTTGTTTTACCATGGGAGACTATGCATGATGTATGACACATAGTGGCATCAGGCATAGCTATACAGTGGAGGGACCCACTGGGGAGTCTCCTGACTTATACCACTGACAGAAGCTGCAATGTAGCCTACTGTACAGTGGGACGTGTCACATACTATGTTTCCCCGAAAGAAGGCAGTGCCTTATAATAAATTTTTGCTCAGAAACAGGCACTAAGGGGGAGATTTATCAAACTGGTGTAAAGTAGAATTGTCCGTATCAACCAACCAGATTCCACCTGTCATTTTTCAAAGAATGTGTGAGGAATGAAAAGTGGAATCTGACTGGTTGCTAGGGACAACTAAGACAAATCTACTTTACACCAGTTTGATAAAACTCCCTCTTTGTCTTATTTTCGGAGTATGTCTTATTTCTCTCCCCCCGGAGGTGGAAGAGAAATAAGCACCCCCCGGAATACGCACATTCTTGCAGGAGCGCATTAGCAGCGGGACGAGCGGTGGCATGTGGCAGGATGTGCAGAGGACGTTGGGGCCATGGAGCAAGCTGCCTGCGGAGCCAACTGTGAAGCTTCACAAGGGGATTAGGTAAGTCCTGGGTGGTGGCGGGTGGCAACGGGCAGCCTTACTTTCGGAGGGGGGGGGGGGCTTACTTTTAGAGAGTGCCCTAATTTACAGTAGGGGGAGCCTTATTTTCAGGGGGATGCCTTACTTTAGGCTAGACGGTAGGACGGTTGGGGTGTCTTACTTTTGGAGGGCATCTTATTTTCGAGAAAGCACTGTATATAGCCATATAGCATATATTCATTAGGATTTTTGTGCACCATATTGGGTTGGCTAAGGAACTGAGGTGCCCCCCGCCCCCCAAGGGAAAAAAAAAAAAAAAATTGTCTACGGGGTCTATCACTGGTACTCAATTACAGATGTTTTCCTCTACTGTGTTTGCCCTCATGGGCAATTCCTCATAGAGAGAAAGAAGGCAGCACATAGAAAGTAGGAAGACGCTGGTCGGTAGTGCACGAGGCGGTGAGATCCAGTAGTATATATACAAGGAACCTGCCACTCACTAGATGAATATGAGCTTATTTATTCAGTGCAATATGCATCACGTTACATCAAGTACGTGTTTCGGCCAGGCATGGCCTTTATCAGCTTGATGGGGCTGATAAAGGCCATGCTTTGCTCTAACGCGTACTTGATGTAATGCGATCCCATCCAAAAAGAGGATACAGATGTACAGTAAACAAAGAAAAATATAGTCAAAAGTATGTGTTTTTGTACTGCATTTTAACAATTTAAGTCTATGAGTACATCATGCAATACATTTCAGTGTGTTTTTCAGCCATTTAAACATGTACGCTTGATGCATAGCAAGAACCACAATATGAATGGGCCCTAACTGCCAGACATGTGTGCAAGGGTGTATGTACAGAGGCAGACCATGCAGCTCCTACAAGGGCCTTGGAGAGAGAGAGGCCCGGTATAACTCTCTCTACATAATTCTCTCCAGTTATTTGCACTGTCATAAAATTATTAAAGTAGGAATCAACCAATGAGAACCAAGGAGAATAAAAACCAGAATTTTTGTCCTTGGGGGCAGAATGAAACATCATAACATGTACACTACTGAAAGTGTTGTACAAATACGGTGGTTACTGATTTTACCTGAATATATCTGCTATGTACCTTACCAAAAGCACAAATTGCTCTGAAGAGCCTGGGAATACTTGGATAAACAGTCTGATCAGGCAGCGTCATCTGGCATTTCTGTATGTAAAAGAAATGTTAATGTAACACAATAAAGTACATCAGATACAGTCCCCAAGTTTCACTATTAGAGAAAAGTGCAACTCAAGCATGCTCCAGTCCGTCCAAACTCGAGTTTGCAGCATATGGTTACCGGTGGCTGAAGAAGTTGGATGCAGCCCTAAGGCTGGCTGGAAAACATGGATACAGCCATAGACTATATCCATATTTTCCCAGACTTCCTAGGGCTGCATCCAACTTCTGCAGCCACCTGTAATCAAATGCCGCAAACTCGAGTTTGGACGGACTGGAGCATGCTTGAGTTGTGCTTTATGTTAATTTATGTTTAATCTGTTTTTATTATAAAGGTTCACAAAAACAGCATATGACATTAGTCACAAGCTTGACTTTGAACTACATAGAACATACATACTATGTGAAACAAGGTGTGATATAATGAAAACAGCAGTTCCAAGCTGTAAATATCTGATTCAAATTTATTTTTATGAACTCATTTTTATTAAATAATATATCCATCAGGACATAGTTGCAAAAAAACACACATAAACTCAACCCCTGACAATATTATCCCAACATACCATTAGGCCTTATATCCTACCAATAACCTAGAGAAAAGAGAGAAAAAAAAGGTAAATAGATAAGTGTTTAAAGAAAAAAAAAGAAGAGAGAAAAATAGATAAAAAATAAAAAGGAAAGGAGAAGGGAAAGAGAGGTAGACAAAGAGGGATCAACATGAGAAGTTCAACGCACCAGCTCCCGGGACTCCAGCAACTCAAGGACCAGCCACCATGGAACCCAAATGGCCTCAAACTTATAAAATAATAATTTATATTCTTATATTAAAGAGTACCTCTCATTAAAATAACTTCTGACATGTCATAAGTGATTGATCACAGTGTCTCTCACTGCCGAGACTCGCTGGTATCACGAGATATAGTTTGGGAAAGAGCATGGCGATCATGCAATCCACTCCCCAACCACCGGCTAATTTCAACAATGTGGCCTCATAGACTTACATTGTAGGAATTAGCTGATCAGGAGATACAGCAGTGGAGTGTAATGTGCTGCTGCTGTGCTCTCTCCCCGGCTATATCGCCTCATCGCAGGGGATGTAGGCAGTGAGAGCCGCCGCAATCAATAACTTTAAACGCCTTTTGACACATTATTTTTAATGACAGGTACTTTTTAATTATTATTTTATAACCAAAATATTAATTATTATACGTGCCCTACTACTCTGTGCAGGCAGGCAGCCACCTACAATTAGACTTGACCTCACTGTCTGCACACAGGGAGAGGCTACCCATCCAGAGGGGAGCGGTCATATATCTGCTGCACATTCCCATTTCCACAACTAGACATTATACTTTACATAATGGAAAGTACAATGTCCCAATATACTTTCAGTATCACAGTTACAGTGCAATTATATCCTGTAACAAGTCATGCGTCTGTGTGCCCATCCCATGACCAGGATAGATTTTAACTTTGCAGGAACTTTAGTGACAGCAAGCAAAGATCTTATGCAATTAGTACTATATATTAGACAAAGCTCTGTTTACCCAAAGGGTCCGTAATGTGACAGCAAACATGGTACTGCATATCAAAAAGGCAGACAAAATGCTGGTACCCGACAGTCCCCATAAGCCACAGACATATGTCAGATCTGTATCTGTGTTATGGCTTTTTTATGTACAAAAGCCTCAAGTAGCTTAACATTTATTTAAAGCGACTCTGTACACACAATCTGACCCCCCAAATCGCTTGTACCTTCAGATAGCTGCTTTTAATCGAAGATCTGTCCTGGGGTCCGTTCGGCAGGTGATGCAGTTATTGTCATAAAAACAACTTTTAATCCGGCAGCGCTGTGTCTAACGGCCGGGGCTTACATTTGTATATGCATTAGGCTGGCACCACCTCTCTGTCCCTCCTCATCCTTAGGAATGCTCCTGGCAGATTGCTTCCTATTCCCCTTCTGTGTGTATAATGAACATGGGCTGGATCGTTAATACACCTGTGCAAAGCTCAAACAGCAGTAAATGTTCCTGGATCATTCCTAATGCTGAGGAGGGTGGGGAGGAAAGACGGAGAGGTGGTGCCAGCCTAATGCATATACAAATGTAAGCCCCGGCCGTTAGACACAGCGCTGCAGGATTAAAAGTTGTTTTTATGACAATAACTGCATCCCATGCCGAACGGACCCCAGGACAGATCTTGGATTAAAAGCAGCTATCTGAAGGTACAAGTGGTTTGGGGGGGGACAGATTGTGGGTACAGAGTCACTTTAATAAAACAGCTATATCCCTTTATAGACACAGCCTAGCAGTCAGACCTCCAGATAGTATAACTGGAAGAAAAACTGCAGCACTATCAGTAGTCAGTTCTAATATGGTTTCCTGAAGGCAAAACATGCACAAATTGGGAAAAGTCAGGGTGCGTTTACACAGAGAGATTTAGCTGAGAGATTATTAAAGCCAAAGCCAGGAATGGATTTAAGAGGAGAATTCTCAGCCTTTCCTTTATGACCTGTTCCTGGCTTTGGCTTCAATAATCTGTCAGATAAATCTCTCTGTGTAAAGGCACCCTAACCCTACAGATTCCACTAATTTAATGGGGTCTGTCAGGTTTCCATCTGGCATCCGTTTATTTGCTTGCAGGATTTTTTTGGCCACTCTGATCCTGCAAAATGAATGCAACTTGTGATTGAGCTTCCAGATCAGAAGTGTGAAGCAAGCCTTAAAGGGGTGGTGTCATGAAGAAATACTAATGCATTATGTTAAATAAAACATATTTGACATGTACAAGCATTTCTCAAAATGTATAATTTGAGAGTTGTAGACTGACTAATCCCCCAACGTGCTGCATTGTTTGATAACCTGTAGCGAAAATCTCTTTCTTTCAAATCAATTGGTGTCAGAAAGTTATATAGATTTGTAATTTACTTCTATTAAAAAATCTCAAGTCTTCCCATACTTATCAGCTCCTGTATGTCCTGCAGGAAATGTTGTTTTATTTTCAGTCTGACACAGTGCTCTCTGCTGACATCTCTGGCCGAGACAGGAACTGTCCAGAGCAGGACAGGTTTACTATGGGGATTCAAAGAAAACCAAGACAGAGTTCCTGTCTCGGCCAAAGATGTCAGCAGAGAGCACTGTGTCAGACTGAAAACAAAACAACATTTCCTGCAGGACATACAGAAGCTGATAAGTATGGGAAGACAAGATTTTTTAATAGAAGTGAATTACAAATCTATATAACTTTTTGACACCAGTTGATTTGAAAGAAAAAGATTTTTGCTGGACAACCCCTTTAAGGCCCCCAGGCATTCACTTGGGTCACTTATGCTAAGCTGAATAGCAGTCACATGATCTGTCCCATTAGTACTGGCAGTTGGCTTTCACTTCACATGCAGAAAGGGGGATTGTGGAAAAGTGTCTGAACTGTTGTGTGGCAACAGCAGGGTCACAGTTCACAGAGGAAACCAGGGAGTGAAAAGATGCATAGGGAAGAAAAACAGCACAATTGTGTGTATATATATATATATATATATATATATATATACACACATATATGAAGAAAAATGATGACTGAACGGCACTGTGCTGGGCCGGTGGGTGCACGTCCTTGGTAGTCGACCCCCAGCTCCACAGGATAAGAAATCAAGGCAAGTAAACGGCACTCCAATCAAGTGAATACGTGCAAGTTTATTCACCTGTGTACGTACAGCTGTCATATATACAGGGGGCTGGTTACAGGTCCTCTCCTCATATATACAGGGGGCTGGTTACAGGTCCTCTCCTCATATATACAGGGGGCTGGTTACAGGTCCTCTCCTCATATATACAGGGGGCAGGTTACAGGTCCTCTCCTCATATATACAGGGGGCTGGTTACAGGTCCTCTCCTCATATATACAGGGGGCTGGTTACAGGTTCTCTCCTCATATATACAAGGAAAACAATGATCCAGCACTTGCGAAGAACGTTGCCTTTATTTTTCATTGCAAATCAAGCATGTGATACACCATAGTGCAGGGACCCCACAGGATTCAGACGCGTTTCGAGCGCATGCGCACTCTTTTTCACTGATAATCCCACCCCACTGCATTCCTTCCTAAATACCTTACAACCAGGTGATTTAAATAACAGAGGGAGTGAATAAATGAATATATGGTGTGCTATTGGTGTAGCCACCACTCTAAGCACTTCCATTTACAAAATACATATGTACAAAAGTAAACAGTAAAAACATTTTCGGATAAACAGACAGCCGAGTAAGAGATGGACATAATGGTAATAGATGATAAATCTACATATTCTTAGGATACCAATAGATGTATACATGGAAACATGGATGTGAAAACATCCATACAGTTAAAATTGCAACAATCTTTATTTATATTTATATAAGTGTATATGCAAACTGTATGTCCCTGTATAAATCCTGAGCAATTCCAAAACATACCTGTTATATACTAATAAGTAAATGTTATAATTAGATATGTATGGACAGTGGAAAATACACACCAACTGACTATGGAGTCACCATATAGAAAAAACGCTGTGCATTGCATAAGTGTGAACAAGGGGCATATTCACAAACATAACGTGGTTAAGATTACACCTAAAACCACATAACTATAAAAATGATAAATGTATATGTGTATATCCGAGGGAAACGCGAAGGCAGCAACTGATGATATAAATAAAATTAATAATGGAATAATAACTCCCGACGTATATTTATGCCCTCAGGGGCACGTGTGCCCAACATAAATTGCCAAAAAGCTTCCCGGTCTCGCAATCGTTTGTGTATATCACCCCCTCTTGCCAAAGGCATGATTTTTTCAATGCCATAAATTACAAATGGTTTACAGTTAGAATGGTGACAGTTGATGAAATGTAATGATGCACCTGATTTGTTTCTTATTGGATTCCCGGTAATGTCATTGAGATGTTCCAGAGCACGGACCTTTAATTTTCTGCTGGTACAACCAACATATTTGATCTTACACAATGTACACTCAATGACATATACCACATGTGTGGAATTACAATCCATATGTTGTTTGATGGGAAAATGTCTGGTGTTGGAATTATTGCAAAATGTACTGCAAACTTTAGCAAACGTACAAGTGCGGCACGGATAAGTACCACACTTGAAAAATCCAAGTCGTTGTAACCATGTCGGGGACCTCTTATCTGATAGAACCAAACTGGGAGACAGTATGTCCCCAAGGGTTTTGGCCCTTTTGGGGACAACTGCACAACCCTGAGCCAGTAATTCCGACAACTTATCATCCTCCTGCAAAATATGAATATGTTTCTTAATGATGTATTTTATACTATTAAAAAGCGGAGTATATGTAAGTGACAGTACTGGTTTGGAACAATTTTTTTGGTGTTGTTTGTTAACTGTTGGTTTATGTTTAGATTGAATTAATGTAGAACGATCTTTCCTGGTGACTATACTCCGTGCTCTGCTGCAATGGAAGTTAGAATATCCTTAAATTTTGAGTCTATCCTCCAAATTGCAGACCTCCTGCTCCTGAGGTCCTCTCCTCATATATACAGGCGGCTGGTTACAGATCCTCTCCTCATATATACAGGGGGCTGGTTACAGGTCCTCTCCT
The DNA here is from genome assembly GCF_027789765.1 of Dendropsophus ebraccatus. NCBI lineage: Eukaryota > Metazoa > Chordata > Amphibia > Anura > Hylidae > Dendropsophus > Dendropsophus ebraccatus. Next base: position 127,190,244 of record NC_091455.1, read on the forward strand.
CATATATACAGGGGGCTGGTTACAGGTCCTCTCCTCATATATACAGGGGGCTGGTTACAGGTCCTCTCCTCATATATACAGGGGGCTGGTTACAGGTCCTCTCCTCATATATACAGGGGGCTGGTTACAGGTCCTCTCCTCATATATACAGGCGGCTGGTTACAGGTCCTCTCCTCATATATACAGGGGGCTGGTTACAGGTCCTCTCCTCATATATACAGGCGGCTGGTTACAGGTCCTCTCCTCATATATACAGGGGGCTGGTTACAGGTCCTCTCCTCATATATACAGGGGGCTGGCTACAGGTCCTCTCCTCATATATACAGGGGGCTGGTTACAGGTCCTCTCCTCATATATACAGGGGGCTGGTTACAGGTCCTCTCCTCATATATACAGGGGGCTGGTTACAGGTCCTCTCCTCATATATACAGGGGGCTGGTTACAGGTCCTCTCCTCATATATACAGGCGGCTGGTTACAGGTCCTCTCCTCATATATACAGGGGGCTGGTTACAGGTCCTCTCCTCATATATACAGGGGGCTGGCTACAGGTCCTCTCCTCATATATACAGGCGGCTGGTTACAGGTCCTCTCCTCATATATACAGGGGGCTGGCTACAGGTCCTCTCCTCATATATACAGGGGGCTGGCTACAGGTCCTCTCCTCATATATACAGGGGGCTGGCTACAGGTCCTCTCCTCATATATACAGGGGGCTGGCTACAGGTCCTCTCCTCATATATACAGGGGGCTGGCTACAGGTCCTCTCCTCATATATACAGGCGGCTGGTTACAGGTCCTCTCCTCATATATACAGGGGGCTGGCTACAGGTCCTCTCCTCATATATACAGGGGGCTGGCTACAGGTCCTCTCCTCATATATACAGGGGGCTGGTTACAGGTCCTCTCCTCATATATACAGGGGGCAGGTTACAGGTCCTCTCCTCATATATACAGGCGGCTGGTTACAGGTCCTCTCCTCATATATACAGGGGGCTGGCTACAGGTCCTCTCCTCATATATACAGGGGGCTGGCTACAGGTCCTCTCCTCATATATACAGGGGGCTGGTTACAGGTCCTCTCCTCATATATACAGGGGGCTGGCTACAGGTCCTCTCCTCATATATACAGGGGGCTGGCTACAGGTCCTCTCCTCATATATACAGGGGGCTGGCTACAGGTCCTCTCCTCATATATACAGGGGGCTGGCTACAGGTCCTCTCCTCATATATACAGGGGGCTGGCTACAGGTCCTCTCCTCATATATACAGGGGGCTGGCTACAGGTCCTCTCCTCATATATACAGGGGGCTGGCTACAGGTCCTCTCCTCATATATACAGGGGGCTGGCTACAGGTCCTCTCCTCATATATACAGGGGGCTGGTTACAGGTCCTCTCCTCATATATACAGGGGGCTGGCTACAGGTCCTCTCCTCATATATACAGGGGGCTGGCTACAGGTCCTCTCCTCATATATACAGGGGGCTGGCTACAGGTCCTCTCCTCATATATACAGGGGGCAGGCTACAGGTCCTCTCCTCATATATACAGGGGGCTGGCTACAGGTCCTCTCCTCATATATACAGGGGGCAGGCTACAGGTCCTCTCCTCATATATACAGGGGGCTGGCTACAGGTCCTCTCCTCATATATACAGGGGGCTGGCTACAGGTCCTCTCCTCATATATACAGGGGGCTGGCTACAGGTCCTCTCCTCATATATACAGGGGGCTGGCTACAGGTCCTCTCCTCATATATACAGGGGGCTGGCTACAGGTCCTCTCCTCATATATACAGGGGGCTGGCTACAGGTCCTCTCCTCATATATACAGGGGGCTGGTTACAGGTTCTCTCCTCATATATACAGGGGACAGGCTACAGGTCCTCTCCTCATATATACAGGGGGCTGGCTACAGGTCCTCTCCTCATATATACAGGGGGCTGGCTACAGGTCCTCTCCTCATATATACAGGGGGCTGGTTACAGGTCCTCTCCTCATATATACGAGGGCTGGTTACAGGTCCTCTCCTCATATATACGAGGGCTGGTTACGGGTTCTCTGTAATACATTCCACATGAATAGAGCACTGCTCATGTATACACAATGCACACACTGCGTACAAGAGTTACCTCCCATACTACTCCCCTATGTGCTCACAATGCCCATACTATCACATGCCCGGCAGGCTGCAGAGCCCAGGCCCGCCCGCCGCTCAGTACTACAAGCCCCTGGAGACCCCGTATTATAGAAGGAAACCAATCAGAATGCCCGCACACACCTGAGGAACAACTCCTGTATGATGCCGAGAACAAGACTGTGTCTCCCCACGTCACTCTGCCAGCACTTCCGCCAACACCAGAGAAGTGACAGGACAGGGGCACGAATGACGTAACCAATGAGAAGTTCTGTATATGAGCTGTCAGCCAGTAGAAATACAGGGGGAGGAGACACAGCGCAGACACTCTATGTCTACGACCTTGTGCAGTCAGCTCCGGCTCTCCTGCTCGGGGAGGGGAGGGGGGAGGGTGCGCAGGAGAGTGACGTCACTCAGCAAGACTGTAACCCCTGCAAGGCTGGAAACCCTCCATGTATAAGAGATACGTATAGATATGTATAGTATCAGAGAAGCGCTGCTTAATGCTAAATACTGTACTATAGCCTAACCTAAATAAAGTATTGAGAGGAATAAAGTGTAAAAATCAACACAAAACATGCAAAAGTGAGGAAATGAGACCACAAATCACAAAAGTAATTTCAAATGTAAAATACACAATGACCTAGAAGTGCATGTAGCATGTGCAAATAACATGCTGGAGTATTCTAATACACACCACACTACATACAATATGATAATACCACCAGCCTGCCATCACTCCCACACACACTCCTCAGAGCCCACTACTCACCAGCCTCCCACACACTACTCATACCGCACTACTCACCACCAGCCTCCCACACACTACTCATACCACACTACTCACCACCAGCCTCCCACACACTACTCATACCGCACTACTCACCACCAGCCTCCCACACACTACTCATACCACACTACTCACCACCAGCCTCCCACACACTACTCATACCACACTACTCACCACCAGCCTCCCACACACTACTCATACCGCACTACTCACCACCAGCCTCCCACACACTACTCATACCGCACTACTCATCAGCCTCCCACACACACTACTCATACCGCACTACTCACCACCAGCCTCCCACACACTACTCATACCGCACTACTCACCAGCCTCCCACACACTACTCATACCGCACTACTCACCAGCCTCCCACACACTACTCATACCGCACTACTCACCACCAGCCTCCCGCACACTACTCATACCGCACTACTCACCACCAGCCTCCCGCACACTACTCATACCGCACTACTCACCACCAGCCTCCCGCACACACTACTCATACCGCACTACTCACCACCAGCCTCCCGCACACACTACTCATACCGCACTACTCACCACCAGCCTCCCACACACACCACTCATACCGCACTGCTCACCACCAGCCTCCCACACACACTACTCATACCGCACTACTCACCACCAGCCTCCCACACACTACTCATACCGCACTACTCACCACCAGCCTCCCGCACACTACTCATACCGCACTACTCACCACCAGCCTCCCGCACACTACTCATACCACACTGCTCACCACCAGCCTCCCACACACACTACTCATACCGCACTACTCACCACCAGCCTCCCACACACTACTCATACCACACTACTCACCACCAGCCTCCCGCACACTACTCATACCACACTACTCACCACCAGCCTCCCGCACACTACTCATACCACACTACTCACCACCAGCCTCCCACACACTACTCATACCGCACTACTCACCACCAGCCTCCCACACACACTACTCATACCACACTACTCACCACCAGCCTCCCACACACTACTCATACCACACTACTCACCACCAGCCTCCCACACACTACTCATACCGCACTACTCACCAGCCTCCCACACACACTACTCATACCGCACTACTCATCACCAGCCTCCCACACACTACTCATACCGCACTACTCACCACCAGCCTCCCACACACTACTCATACCGCACTACTCACCAGCCTCCCACACACTACTCATACCGCACTACTCACCACCAGCCTCCCGCACACTACTCATACCACACTACTCACCACCAGCCTCCCACACACTACTCATACCGCACTACTCACCACCAGCCTCCCACACACTACTCATACCGCACTACTCACCACCAGCCTCCCACACACACCACTCATACCGCACTACTCACCACCAGCCTCCCACACACACTACTCACACCGCACTACTCACCAGCCTCCCACACACACTACTCATACCGCACTACTCATCAGCCTCCCGCACACACTACTCATACCGCACTACTCACCACCAGCCTCCCACACACACTACTCATACCGCACTACTCACCACCAGCCTCCCACACACTAATCATACCACACTACTCACCGGCCTCCCACACACTACTCATACCGCACTACTCACCACCAGCCTCCCGCACACTACTCATACCGCACTACTCACCACCAGCCTCCCGCACACTACTCATACCGCACTACTCACCACCAGCCTCCCACACACACTACTCATACCACACTACTCACCACCAGCCTCCCGCACACTACTCATACCACACTACTCACCACCAGCCTCCCACACACTACTCATACCGCACTACTCACCAGCCTCCCACACACACTACTCATACCGCACTACTCACCACCAGCCTCCCACACACTACTCATACCACACTACTCACCAGCCTCCCACACACACTACTCATACCGCACTACTCACCACCAGCCTCCCACACACTACTCATACCACACTACTCACCAGCCTCCCACACACTACTCATACCGCACTACTCACCACCAGCCTCCCACACACTACTCATACCACACTACTCACCACCAGCCTCCCGCACACTACTCATACCGCACTACTCACCACCAGCCTCCCGCACACTACTCATACCACACTACTCACCACCAGCCTCCCGCACACACTACTCATACCACACTACTCACCACCAGCCTCCCACACACTACTCATACCGCACTACTCACCACCAGCCTCCCACACACACCACTCATACCGCACTACTCACCACCAGCCTCCCACACACACTACTCACACCGCACTACTCACCAGCCTCCCACACACACTACTCATACCGCACTACTCATCAGCCTCCCGCACACACTACTCATACCGCACTACTCACCACCAGCCTCCCACACACACTACTCATACCGCACTACTCACCACCAGCCTCCCACACACTACTCATACCGCACTACTCACCACCAGCCTCCCACACACTACTCATACCGCACTACTCATCAGCCTCCCACACACACTACTCATACCGCACTACTCACCACCAGCCTCCCACACACTACTCATACCGCACTACTCACCAGCCTCCCACACACACTACTCATACCGCACTACTCACCACCAGCCTCCCACACACTAATCATACCGCACTACTCACCAGCCTCCCACACACTACTCATACCGCACTACTCACCACCAGCCTCCCGCACACTACTCATACCGCACTACTCACCACCAGCCTCCCACACACACTACTCATACCACACTACTCACCACCAGCCTCCCGCACACTACTCATACCACACTACTCACCACCAGCATCCCACACACTACTCATACCGCACTACTCACCAGCCTCCCACACACACTACTCATACCGCACTACTCACCACCAGCCTCCCACACACTACTCATACCACACTACTCACCAGCCTCCCACACACTACTCATACCGCACTACTCACCACCAGCCTCCCACACACTACTCATACCACACTACTCACCACCAGCCTCCCGCACACTACTCATACCGCACTACTCACCACCAGCCTCCCGCACACTACTCATACCACACTACTCACCACCAGCCTCCCGCACACACTACTCATACCACACTACTCACCACCAGCCTCCCACACACTACTCATACCACACTGCTCACCACCAGCCTCCCACACACACTACTCATACCACACTACTCACCACCAGCCTCCCCCACACTACTCATACCACACTACTCTCCACCAGCCTCCCACACACACTACTCATACCACACTACTCACCACCAGCCTCCCACACACTACTCATACCGCACTACTCACCACCAGCCTCCCACACACTACTCATACCACACTACTCACCACCAGCCTCCCGCACACACTACTCATACCACACTACTCACCACCAGCCTCCCACACACTACTCATACCACACTGCTCACCACCAGCCTCCCACACACACTACTCATACCACACTACTCACCACCAGCCTCCCCCACACTACTCATACCACACTACTCACCACCAGCCTCCCACACACTACTCATACCGCACTACTCACCACCAGCCTCCCACACACTACTCATACCGCACTACTCTCCACCAGCCTCCCACACACACTACTCATACCACACTACTCACCACCAGCCTCCCACACACTACTCATACCGCACTACTCACCACCAGCCTCCCACACACTACTCATACCACACTACTCACCACCAGCCTCCCGCACACTACTCATACCACACTACTCACCACCAGCCTCCCACACACACTACTCATACCACACTACTCACCACCAGCCTCCCACACACTACTCATACCGCACTACTCACCACCAGCCTCCCACACACTACTCATACCACACTACTCACCACCAGCCTCCCACACACTACTCATACCGCACTACTCACCACCAGCCTCCCACACACACTACTCATACCACACTACTCACCACCAGCCTCCCACACACTACTCATACCGCACTACTCACCACCAGCCTCCCACACACTCCTCAGAGCCCACTACCCACCACCAGCCTCCCACACACTACTCATACCGCACTACTCACCACCAGCCTCACACACACTACTCATACCGCACTACTCACCACCAGCCTCCCACACACTACTCATACCGCACTACTCACCACCAGCCTCCCGCACACTACTCATACCACACTACTCACCACCAGCCTCCCACACACTACTCATACCGCACTACTCACCACCAGCCTCCCACACACTACTCATACCGCACTACTCACCACCAGCCTCCCACACACACTACTCATACCACACTGCTCACCACCAGCCTCCCACACACACTACTCATACCGCACTACTCACCACCAGCCTCCCACACACTACTCATACCGCATTACTCACCACCAGCCTCCCACACACTACTCATACCGCACTACTCACCACCAGCCTCCCACACACTACTCATACCGCACTACTCACCACCAGCCTCCCACACACTACTCATACCGCACTACTCACCACCAGCCTCCCACACACACTAGTCATACCGCACTACTCACCACCAGCCTCCCACACACTACTCATACCGCACTACTCACCACCAGCCTCCCACACACACTACTCATACCGCACTACTCACCACCAGCCTCCCACACACACTACTCATACCACACTGCTCACCACCAGCCTCCCACACACACTACTCATACCACACTGCTCACCACCAGCCTCCCACACACACTACTCATACCGCACTACTCACCACCAGCCTCCCGCACACACTACTCATACCACACTGCTCACCACCAGCCTCCCACACACACACTACTCATACCACACTGTTTACCACCAGCCTCCCACACACTACTCATACCGCACTACTCACCACCAGCCTCCCACGCACTACTCATACCGCACTACTCACCACCAGCCTCCCGCACACTACTCATACCGCACTACTCACCACCAGCCTCCCACACACTACTCATACCGCACTACTCACCAGCCTCCCACACACACTACTCATACCGCACTACTCACCACCAGCCTCCCGCACACTACTCATACCACACTACTCACCACCAGCCTCCCGCACACTACTCATACCGCACTACTCACCACCAGCCTCCCCCACACTACTCATACCGCACTACTCACCACCAGCCTCCCACACACTACTCATACCGCACTACTCACCACCAGCCTCCCACACACTGCTCATACCGCACTACTCACCACCAGCCTCCCACACACTACTCATACCGCACTACTCACCACCAGCCTCCCGCACACACTAGTCATACCGCACTACTCACCACCAGCCTCCCGCACACTACTCATACCGCACTACTCACCACCAGCCTCCCGCACACTACTCATACCGCACTACTCACCACCAGCCTCCCACACACTACTCATACCGCACTACTCACCACCAGCCTCCCGCACACTACTCATACCGCACTACTCACCACCGGCCTCCCGCACACTACTCATACCACACTACTCACCACCAGCCTCCCGCACATTACTCATACCACACTACTCACCACCAGCCTCCCACACACTACTCATACCGCACTACTCACCACCAGCCTCCCACACACTACTCATACCACACTACTCACCACCAGCCTCCCACACACTACTCATACCGCACTACTCACCACCAGCCTCCCACACACTACTCATACCGCACTACTCACCACCAGCCTCCCACACACACTACTCATACCACACTACTCACCACCAGCCTCCCACACACTCCTCAGAGCCCACTACCCACCACCAGCCTCCCACACACTACTCATACCACACTACCCACCACCAGCCTCCCACACACACTACTCATACCACACTGCTCACCACCAGCCTCCCACACACTACTCATACCGCACTACTCACCACCAGCCTCCCACACACACTACTCATACCGCACTACTCACCACCAGCCTCCCACACACTAGTTATACTGCACTACTCACCACCAGCCTCCCGCACACACTACTCATACCGCACTACTCACCACCAGCCTCCCACACACTACTCATACCGCACTACTCACCACCAGCCTCCCACACACACTACTCATACCGCACTACTCACCACCAGCCTCCCGCACACTACTCATACCGCACTACTCACCACCAGCCTCCCATACACTACTCATACCGCACTACTCATCACCAGCCTCCCACACACTACTCATACCGCACTACTCACCACCAGCCTCCCACACACTCCTCAGAGCCCACTACCCACCACCAGCCTCCCACACACTACTCATATCGCACTACTCACCACCAGCCTCACACACACTACTCATACCGCACTACTCACCACCAGCCTCCCACACACTACTCATACCGCACTACTCACCACCAGCCTCCCACACACACTACTCATACCGCACTACTCACCACCAGCCTCCCACACACACTACTCATACCGCACTACTCACCACCAGCCTCCCACACACTACTTATACCGCACTACTCACCACCAGCCTCCCACACACTACTCATACCGCACTACTCACCACCAGCCTCCCACACACTACTCATACCGCACTACTCACCACCAGCCTCCCACACACTACTCATACCGCACTACTCACCACCAGCCTCCCACACACACTAGTCATACCGCACTACTCACCACCAGCCTCCCACACACTACTCATACCGCACTACTCACCACCAGCCTCCCACACACTACTCATACCGCACTACTCATCACCAGCCTCCCGCACACACTAGTCATACCGCACTACTCACCACCAGCCTCCCACACACTACTCATACAGCACTACTCACCACCAGCCTCCCGCACACTACTCATACCGCACTACTCACCACCCGCCTCCCACACACTACTCATACCGCACTACTCACCAGCCTCCCACACACACTACTCATACCGCACTACTCACCACCAGCCTCCCGCACACTACTCATACCACACTACTCACCACCAGCCTCCCGCACACTACTCATACCACACTACTCACCACCAGCCTCCCGCACACTACTCATACCGCACAACTCACCACCATCCTCCCGCACACTACTCATACCGCACTACTCACCAGCCTCCCACACACACTACTCATACCGCACTACTCACCACCAGCCTCCCGCACACTACTCATACCACACTACTCACCACCAGCCTCCCGCACACTACTCATACCACACTACTCACCACCAGCCTCCCGCACACTACTCATACCGCACAACTCACCACCATCCTCCCGCACACTACTCATACCGCACTACTCACCACCAGCCTCCCACACACTACTCATACCGCACTACTCACCACCAGCCTCCCACACACTACTCATACCGCACTACTCACCACCAGCCTCCCGCACACAGTAGTCATACCGCACTACTCACCACCAGCCTCCCACACACTACTCATACCGCACTACTCACCACCAGCCTCCCGCACACTACTCATACCGCACTACTCACCACCAGCCTCCCGCACACTACTCATACCGCACTACTCACCACCAGCCTCCCACACACTCCTCAGAGCCCACTACCCACCACCAGCCTCCCACACACTACTCATACCGCACTACTCATCACCAGCCTCCCACACAATACTCATACCGCACTACTCACCACCAGCCTCCCACACACTACTCATACCGCACTACTCACCACCGGCCTCCCACACACACTACTTATACCGCACTACTCACCACCAGCCTCCCGCACACACTAGTCATACCGCACTACTCACCACCAGCCTCCCGCACACACTACTCATACCGCACTACTCACCACCAGCCTCCCGCACACACTACTCATACCGCACTACTCACCACCAGCCTCCCGCACACACTACTCATACCGCACTACTCACCACCAGCCTCCCGCACACACTACTCATACCGCACTACTCACCACCAGCCTCCCGCACACTACTCATACCGCACTACTCACCAGCCTCCCACACACACTAGTCATACCGCACTACTCACCACCAGCCTCCCATACACTACTCATACCGCACTACTCACCACCAGCCTCCCGCACACTACTCATACCGCACTATTCACCACCAGCCTCCCGCACACACTACTCATACCGCACTACTCACCACCAGCCTCCCGCACACACTACTCATACCGCACTACTCACCACCAGCCTCCCGCACACACTACTCATACCGCACTACTCACCACCAGCCTCCCGCACACACTACTCATACCGCACTACTCACCACCAGCCTCCCGCACACACTACTCATAATTTAATAATACTACCAGCCTCCCGCACACACTACTCATAATTTAATAATACTACCAGCCTCCCGCACACACTACTCATAATTTAATAATACTACCAGCCTGCCATCCCTCCCACAAATACTACTTACGCAGGAAAACTGCTAATTATATAGGACATTTTTTTCTCTAAAATCTTCTTCAAATCCTTTAGCCAGAACAAATCAAGTCCTCACTGAATAAGATGTTGCAGTTCTAGTCCTATATTTGACCGGACAAATATTTGTAGAACTTACTCTTTTGGTCTTTTTTGAAATATAAATTGTTAGGGTTTATAACAGTGCTTCCCAACCCTTTCCAACTCGGGGAACCCCTTAGAAAAAAAAGTTAGCTGGAGGCACCCCTACTAAATAATATTCTACACAATATAAAAACCGCCATTAAAGAGAACCAATCATGGGTTTTTTTTTCAATTAGATTAAAATTGTTATTTTATTAATATTTGTAATTAGAATTAATTACTTTTATGGCCGCGTTTTCGCAATATACACATTTTCTTTTCCTGTCTCGCGCTGGCTCTTTTGAAAAGAGCCGGCGTGCGACAGGAAGCTCCCGGCATGCTGAGCGGCAGAAAGGGCTCCCAGGAGCCTTTGCCGCCGCTCTGTGAATACACAGTGATCTTGTGCTATACAGCGCGAGATCGCTGTGTGTGTCTATCCTAACTGGGCCTATTAGTCTGTCCCTGAAGATACAGACTGCCTGTGCAGTCTGTATCTTATGCTTCTACCTAATCCTGTATAGCGGAGAAGTAAGGCCGGGGGCGGCCATCTTGATGACGTCAGTGGTGCGTTCCAGCGCTGGAACGCAAGGGACGTAATCAAGATGGTGCCCGGCTTTACTGCACCGCTACAGAGGACTGGGTAAAGTATAAGATACAGACTGCACAGGCAGTCTGTATCTTCAGAAATAAACTACATGAACATACAGACTGCCTTTGCAGTCTGTATCTTATACTTTACCCAGTCCTCTGTAGCGGTGCAGTAAAGCCGGGCACCATCTTGATTACGTCCCTTGTGTTCCAGCGCTGGAACGCACCACTGTGACGTCATCAAGATGGCCGCCCCCGGCCTTACTTCTCCGCTATACAGGATTAGGTAAAAGCATAAGATAGAGACTGCACAGACAGTCTGTATCTTCAGGAATAAACTTAGGGAGAGAGAATCTTTTATTATAGGGACAGTTAATTTAAGGTGATTGGTTCTTTTTAAGTGACTCACAGGTGACGTCTTCTTTGATCAGAGACGTTACTTTTCCTTTTCCTCTCCATCCGGTCCAGACCACCGTGACGATTTCTTCCAGGTACAATTTATCCCTTCAGAAACTGCCAGACAGACATCTTAGGCTCCACTCATTTCTAGCAACTTTATTTCTTTTCTCCCTCCTATAGCCTCCCAAACTGCTGTGTACCCTCAAACAGTAAGAATGCCCCCTGATGTGTCTCCTTATACTAATAATCCCCCCCTGCTGTGCTCCCACATAGTAATAATGCCCCATGCTGTGTACCCTCATACAATAATAATGCCCCCTGATGTGCCCCTTATTCTAACAATGCCCCATGCTGTGCCCCCACATAGTAATAATGCCCCTAATGTGCCTCCATATGCTAATAACATACCCCAGTGTGCCTTTCATCATAATAATGTCCCCTTTGCTTTTCCCCTCAGTATAAATGCCCCCTCCCTGCTCTGCCTCTAGTAATAATGTCCTCCATGCTATCCATCTCAGTATAAATACCCCCTGCCTGCTCTGCCCCTAGTAATAATGTCCCCCATGCTGTGCCCCCATAAAAAAAAATCATACTCACCTAATCTGGGCTGTGTGGCTGCAGGGCACATCTCTTCTTTTTCTTCGGGCTCCATCTTGCGAGCCGCAGGGATGGAACCTCCAGCAGGCGTGATGACGTCATATCATTTCGCCTACTGAAGAGATCATGTCCCGGTTTCCCATAGGCTGCTGGCATGAAGTGCTAGCGGCCCATGGGATTGAATGTAGGAGCAAGATGCTGACAGGTCCTGCTCCTACATTTTGCTCAGTTAAATGTTTGGCCCGCTTACTGTGTGAGCGGGCGGAACATCAAACTGATCGCTACATCCCTAGAAGCTGCGTGGCCGCAGTTTCTAGGGATATTAAAGTGACAGTGTCCACAATTCCCACTGGGAACCCCTGGCACCCCTAGCGGGTTCCCACGGCGTCTCAGTGCGCGCGGCACCCTTGTTGGGAAACGCTGGTTTATAACAAGAGCATAGCTAGGATTCAAGGGGCCCCATAGAAAAAAAACTGTGTAGGGCCCTATGAATCCTGGAATATATGCGACTATGTTTAGTTATTTTTTTCATATAGTTCATCACGTAATTATAAAGAGAGGTGGATCATGAAAACTTAGTGCATCAAACATGTGAGGTTTATTTACAGTGTTAATAACATACACTGTTACTATACAATAGTAGGCACCCTCTGGTGCAATACTGTACCAATGGTAGGTATATTCAAGTCCACAAGGTGTAGTTGTAGCTGACCATCTTACTGTGAGAAACGACAGGTCCCTTATAGCATTCTTATTGCATTCATTTTATAATGTCCATAGGTAGATATGCAATACAGGGGTTACCGTGGTTCAGTCGTTCTTTTTGATGCGCCTTTTACCTATAGTGGACAGTTCCCACTCCCTGCGCAAAATGCGTTTCCTGCATCAGCATTCATCAGGAGCGGTGGATGGAGTGGTATGGGTACACGTCTTCATGGCTCTGATAGCCCGCGGTACAGGTTTAGGCTAAGCCCTCTACGTGCGTCATAAACTACCGGGGCATCCCGGTCACGTGATAGTGACGTCTAGTGTAAAGGGTAAGGAGGCGCGCCATCGGACATGACGTATATGTGAGAACGTGGGGAACTCCACCCCGTTCTCGGCATCACAGTCAAACAAAGTGGAAGTTAAATAAATCAAAGTGGGTATGTATAAAGGTGTTTATACATACCCACTTTGCTTTACCATACCACTCCATCCACCGCTCCTGATGAATGCTGATGCAGTAAATGCGTTGAGCACAGGGAGTATGAACTGTCCACTATAGGTAAAAGGCGCATCCAGAAGAACGACTGAACCACGGTAACCCCTGTATTGCATATCTGCCTATGTAAAATTAATACAATAAGAATGCTATAAGGGACCTGTCGTTTCTCACAGTAAGATGGTCAGCTACAACTACACCTTGTGGACTTACCTACCATTGGTACAGTATTGCACCAGAGGGTGCCTACTATTGTATAGTAACGGTGTATGTTATTAACACTGTAAATAAACCTCACATGTTTGATGCACTAAGTTTTCGTGATCCACCTCTCTTTATAAGCCCTATAAATCCTGTACATCCCCCCACACACACACACACATACACGCACAGACATACTCACATGGCCCGGTTTAGGTGAGTATGTATGTGTGCGCATGTGTGTGGGGGAATGTACTGGATTAATGGGGCCCCATACAATTTTTTGCTGCGGGCATCCTTAGTGCACAGGCCCGTAGCAGGGTCTGCCTTTATAGTAGCTATGCCACTGGTTTATAATTACTCCTTTGTTGTGAGATAAAAGCTCTGTCTATCCCTCTGATCTTGAGGCCAGGTTCAGACTATGTAAGTGTGCGGCTGTATTTGCGGCTGTAATTGTGCGGCGGTATTTTTGGTGGTTCATGCGTATGCTGGAAAGTATAGGATATACGGCTGCACAGTGCACACTATGTATGAATCTACGGCCCGATCGTAAACGGACCCGTAAAAGATGAACAAGACCATTGTTTGCGGCTGGAAACGCGGCCGTGGATTGACAGGCGGTCCGTGCGGAGTACTTCAAAAATAGCCGGCAATGATGCCAAATGCCGATGCCTCTAATAGTTAATATATTAAATTAATAAAACACATTTTCTTTGTAATAAAGTCCCTTTCGTTGGTCAATAATTTAATTCTAACAAATCCATCATTTGGCAATTAAATATACTGTTAAAATAAATAGATATATAAATAAATGTATATTTATATATATATTTATTTTATGACAGTATATTTAATTGCACAATGATGGATTCGTTAGAATTAAATTATTGAACAACGAAACTGAATTTATTTCATCGAAAATGTGTTTTATTAATTAAATATTAATTAGTACAGGAAGCTCCAGTAAGCCGTTAATTGATATTGCCGGCAAAAGAGCTTTCTGTACTAATCATCACTTTACTTTAATGAAAACATCAAATGTTTCTTCTAATTATGTTATCACAATAGCATTATTAGAAGAAACATTTAGAATTATATGTGCGCTCAGCTGATTGGCTGATCGGCTGAGCGCACATATAATTAGCGGGTCCGCAGCACAGTGACTTCATTGTGCTGCGGACCAGCGAAGAGACAAAATCGGGGTGAGTATAGAGCTCTCCCCACCCCCTCCCCAGCACTGCACCCCTCCCAGCAAGGAAGGGGGGGTCAGTTAACCCCTTCCTTGCTGGGATGGGTGCAGTCTGACATCAGTCTGGCCCCCAAGGGGTTAAGGGGGATGCAATACATCCTCCCTAAACCCCTTGGGGGCCAGACTGTAAGCAGCGATCTGTAAAGATGCTGCATACTGTAAGGAGCACAACACCGCTCACAATGATGGGTGTTGTGCTCCTGTTTGTGTTTTTTTTGTGTGTTTCTCCCTTTTTTTTTTTTCAGATATCGGTATCCTGGGGATTACTTCGGATTCCGTGGGCTACGTCGTTGACCAGCATTTTTTTTTTTTTTTTTTAATAAAATGGTCAATGAGGGGTGTGGGGGTGTTTTTATTTGAATAAAAAATTTTTTTAACTTGTGTCTTGTCTTTATTTTTTTACTTAATAGACTTAGTAGTGGAAGCCGTCTAATAGACGGAATCCATTACTAAGTTGGGGCCTAGTGTTAGCCGGTATAAAATGGCTAACACTAACCCCCTATTATTACCACAGTACCCAATGCCACCAGGGGTACTGGGAAGAGCCGGGTGCCAGTGGTCCCGGAGCGTCAAACTTGGCGCTCCTGGACCGGGCGGCAGCAGGCTGGTAAGATTTAGGCTGGGGAGGGCCTAAACCAATGGCTCTTCCCACCCTGGTGTTACCAGGCTGCTGTCGTTTGGTTTTTAACCTGGCTGGTTATAAAAATAGGGGGGACCCTATGCGTTTTTTTTTAATTATTTATTTATTTAAAAAAAAACCTGCATAGGGTCCCCCCTATTTTTATAACCAGCCGGGTTAAAAACCAAACGACAGCAGCCTGGTAACACCAGGGTGGGAAGAGCCATTGGTTTAGGCCCTCCCCAGCCTAAATCTTACCAGCCTGCTGCCGCCCGGTCCAGGAGCGCCAATTTTGACGCTCCAGGACCACTGGCACCCGGCTCTTCCCAGTACCCCTGGTGGCATTGGGTACTTAGCCATTTTATACCGGCTAACACTAGGCCCCAACTTAGTAATGGATTCCGTCTATTAGACGGCTTCCACTACTAAGTCTATAAAGTAAAGAAATAAAGACAAGACACAAGTTAAAAAATTTTTTTATTCAAATAAAAACACCCCCACACCCCTCATTGACCATTTTATTAAAAAATAAATAAAAAAACGCTGGTCATCGACGTAGTCCACGGAATCCGACGTAATCCACAGGATACCGATATCTGAAAAACAAAAAGGGAGAAACACACAAAAAACACACAAACAGGAGCACAACACCCATCATTGTGAGCGGTGTTGTGCTCCTTACAGTATGCAGCATCTTTACAGATCGCAGCTTACAGTCTGGCCCCCAAGAGGTTAAGGGAGGATGTATTGCATCCCCCTTAACCCCTTGGGGGCCAGACTGATGTCAGACTGCACCCATCCCAGCAAGGAAGGGGTTAACTGACCCCCCCTTCCTTGCTGGGAGGGGTGCAGTGCTGGGGAGGGGGTGGGGAGAGCTGTATACTCACCCCGATGTTGTCTCTTCGCTGGTCCGCAGCACAATGAAGTCACTGTGCTGCGGACCCGCTAATTATATGTGCGCTCAGCCGATCAGCCAATCAGCTGAGCGCACATATAATTCTAAATGTTTCTTCTAATAATGCTATTGTGATAACATAATTAGAAGAAACATTTGATGTTTTCATTAAAGTAAAGTGATGATTAGTACAGAATGCTCTATTGCCGGCAATATGAATTAACGGCTTATGGAGCTTCCTGTACTAATTAATATTTAATTAATTAAACACATTTTCGATGAAATAAATTCAGTTTCGTTGTTCAATAATTTAATTCTAACAAATCCATAATTTTGCAATTAAATATACTGTCAAAAAATAAATATATATATAAATATAAATTTATTTATATATCTATTTATTTTAACAGTATATTTAATTGCAAAATGATGGATTAGTTTAAATTTAATTATTGAACAACGAAAGGGACTTTATTACAACGAAAATTATTATTTTAATAGATTAACCATGAGAGACATCGGCATTAGTGCAGAGGATCGCAAACCCCGGTAATAGCAATTCATGTAAACTGTGTTCCCTGCTTTCCCAGATGCATCCAGAGGTGTTTGCATCACTTTCTTAAGATTTTATTTGTTATTTTTAGTTGAACCAGATTTTCAAGTAAATGACCGTATGTTTTCAGCCGCATGTCTATTTTTTCCCACGGCCGTAGTTTCATCCGCACATTTACAGTTGCATAAAAAATACAGCCGCACAGTTACATAGTGTGAACCTAGCCTAAAGGTTAATGAAGTACAGTTGTGGCACTATTGGAAATGACATGGAAATTTTGTACATAAGGGGTTAACATACAAAATGTAAACACAGAGGAAGAGTGAGAAAAGAGTAGTTGATAAGCAGAGTTTAACCCCTTCAGGACCAGGCTAATTTTCGTTTTTGCGTTTTCATTTTTTCCTCCTTGTGCTTAAAAGGCCATGGCACCTGCATTTTTACACCTACAGACCCACATGAGCCCTTATTTTTTGCGTCACTAATTGTACTTTGCAATGACAGGATGGACTTTTGCATATAATATGCTGCGAAACCAGAAAAAAATTATATGCGCAGTGGATTCTCAATTCTTTTTCTTTGGGGGGGTTTGTTTTTACGCCGTGTGTCCTATGGAAAAACTGACATGTTATATATGTTCCTCAAGTCGTTACGATTACAACGATATGTAACATGTATAACTTTTATATTATCTGATGGCCTGTAAAAAATTCAAACCATTGTTATCAAATATTTGTTCCTTAAAACCACTCCATTCCCAGGCTTATACCGCTTATATCCTTTGGTCTATGGGGCTGTGTGAGGTGTAATTTTTTGCGCCATGATGTGTTCTTTCTATCGGTACCTTGATTGCGCATATGCAATCCCCTGGGGGACTTCTAGTATAAGTGCACTGATCACTCATTGATCTATGCTGTATATACTTATACAGCATAAATCGATGAGATAGGCACTCGTTTGCTTTCGGCTGCTGCAGCCGAAAACAAACGAGTGCCGAGCCGGGATCAGCGCCATCTTGGCGGAGACCCCGGCCGGCACCACACACGGAGATAGCTCTCTGGGCAGTTCCTGAGTTTTCCAGGGAGTAAGTACATTACTGGTGTGGCTGACTGCAGCAGAACTGTTAATTGCATACAATTACAAAGTATTGTAACTTTAAATTTACTTTTTAATGGTAATAAATGTTTTTTATCCCAGGTACCCCTTTAAGGATGGAATGGAGAGGAGCAAGGGTGTTAGATAGAAGGCCAGAGAGGAGGATGTTGCAGTAGTCTAAGCAGGAGATGAAGAGGTCGTGTAACAGCAGTTTTGTTAAGTCAGAACTGGGGAAAGACCAGATTCGGAAGACCTCAGAAAAGGTGACCCTAAGACAGTGGATTTCCGGGACAGGGAAGAGAGTGCAGCTATTGACTGTAACTGACAGATTAGGTGGAGGAGGGGAGTGAAGAAAGATGGAGAAAAGATTATGAATTATGTTTTGTTTATGTTGAGTTTTAGAAAGTAGGAGGGAAAAAAGCAAGATATAGCTGATAGATATTCTGGGATCTGGGATGGAGAAGAGTGGTGGCCCTACAACGGAGCCGTGGGGTACTCTAACAGTAAGGGGGCGAGGTAAGGAGGTGGTCCTAAGTGGGGGACACTGAATGTGCAGTTGGAGAGGTATGATAAAATCCAGGAGAGAACCAAGCCTGTGATGCCAATGAAGGAATGAAGACGTTTGTCCGAGTAGGCAATGGTTGACTGTGTCAAAGGCAGAGGATAGGTCAAAGAGAAGGGGTGAGGCCAGGGGCGTAGCTAGGATTCATGGAGCCCCATAGCAAAAAACTGTACGGGGCCCCATAAATCCTGTACGCCCCATTCCCCACCCCCGCCAAACACAGACATTGACGCACATATACACACACACAGAGACACCATTAACATATATACAGATACGCCACTGACATACACACATATATACGCTGTAATGTGATTACACTAGTGTTGATGTATACACCATGAGTAGACTGTACACAGGGAAATCATCTCAGTGTAATAAGAAATACTCAACCAGAAATAACAGAAAATGCTGCAGATATTAATGGTGGGTCCTTTTATTAGAGCCCAGCATTAATAGAAGCTGCTGCAGAACATCTTTGGGAGCAAACACACACATATACACCAGTGCTACAGACATTGCTGACATACACACAGATACACATATACACCAGTGCTACAGACATTGCTGACATACACACATATACACATATACACCAGTGCTACAGACATTGCTGACATACACACACACATATAGCCACAGATACATACACATACTGACATATAAATATATACACAGATACATACACATACTGACATATACATATACCCACAGACACATATATACACTCACTGACACACATACACAGCACTTACAGCTCCCAGGCTTCCCCCTTCTCCTCCTGTAGTCCGGGCTGATCTTCACATAGGTATTGAGGACCTTTGGGTCATGTGACCCAAAGGTCGTTAATCCCTCTCCTGTGCCGTCTGGCAGGTCCTGCTCCTCTGTTCAGCCCACTCACCCGGCACTACAGTGAGGGGGCTGAACAGTGCAGTGGGGGTCCCTCTTCCTCTCTGGACCCCTGGGGGAGCGGGGTACCTACCATGAAGGCAGGGCAGGCTTCCTCGGGTCCCCTTCATGCAGGGGCCCCATAGCAGTCGCCTTCCCTGCCTTCACTGTAGCTACGCCACTGGGTGAGGCTATTGGTGTGAGGCTGTGGCAGTCAACAGATCATTACCCACTTTGGTGAGGGCAGATTCCTTGAATAGTGGGGGTGGAAACCAGATTGGCGGTGGTTACGTTGGATAAAAAATAGGCAGTTGTTTAACCTCTTAAGGACATATGACGTACCCCTACGTCATATGTCCTCACTTGCACTTCAAAGCCGGATCCCGGGTGCCGCGAGTAGCCCGGGACCGCTGCTATTAGCGGGCACGGTCTGATCGCCGTGCCCGCTAATTAGCTAATCGGAGACAGCTGTCAAAGTTGACAGCTGCCTCCGATTACCGGAGGCAACGTTTCCCTGGGGCCTAGTGGGGGAGATCGCTCCTCCGGGACCTTGTCCCGGAGGAGCGATCTCCGTTACTGATGCCGGCCGGGGACGCGTCCAAGATGGCGCCGTCCTCGGCTCGGCACTCGTTCGTTTTCGGCTGCAGCAGCCGAAAGCAAACGAGTGCCGATCTCATGGATCTCTGCAGCATATCTATGCTGCAGAGATCTCAATGAGAGATCACAGTGTATATACTAGAAGTCCCCCATGGGGGCTTCTAGTATATGTGTAAAAAAATAAAATAAAGTGTTGTTAATAGTAAAAAGCCCCCTCCCCTAATAAAAGTCTGAATCACCCCCCTTTTCCCAGGTTTTAGATAAAAGTAAACAAATAAATAAATAAATAAACATGTTTGCTATCGCCGCGTGCCTAATCGCCCAAACTATTAATTAATCACATTCCTGATCTCGTCCGGTAAACGGCGTCAGCGCAAAAAAATCCCAAAGTGCAAAATTGCGCATTTTTGGTCGCATCAAATCCAGAAAAAATTTAATAAAAAGCGATCAAAAAGACGTATATGGGCAATCAAGGTACCGATAGAAAGATCACATCATGGCGCAAAAAATGACACCTCGCACAGCCCCATAGACCAAAGGATAAAAGCGCTATAAGCCTGGGAATGGAGCGATTTTAAGGAACCTATATTGGTTAACAACGGTTTGAATTTTTTACAGGCCATCAGATACAATATAAGTTATACATGTTACATATCGTTTTAATCGTAACAACTTGAGGAACATGCATAACAAGTCAGTTTTACCCCAGGGCGAATGGCGTAAAAACACATTTCCCCAAAATAAAAGAAATGCGTTTTTTTTTTTCAATTTCACCACACTTTGAATTTTTTTCTGGTTTCGCAGTGTACTTTATGCAAAAATTCAGCCTGTCATTGCAAAGTACAATTAGTGACGCAAAAAATAAGGGGTCATGTGGGTTTCTAGGTGGAAAAATGCAAGTGCTATGACCTTTTAAACACAAGGAGGAAAAACCGAAAACGTAAAAACGAAAATGGGCCCCGTCCTTAACCCTTTAAGGACATGGCCCATTTTCGTTTTTACGTTTTCGGTTTTTCCTCCTTGTGTTTAAAAGGTCATAGCACTTGCATTTTTCCACCTAGAAACCCACATGACCCCTTATTTTTTGCGTCACTAATTGTACTTTGCAATTACAGGCTGAATTTTTGCATAAAGTATACTGCGAAACCAGAAAAAAATTCGAAGTGTGGTGAAATTGAAAAAAAAAACGCATTTCTTTTATTTGGGGGAAATGTGTTTTTACGCCATTCGCCCTGGGGTAAAACTGACTTGTTATGCATGTTCCTCAAGTCGTTACGATTAAAACGATATATAACATGTATAACTTATATTGTATCTGATGGCCTGTAAAAAATTCAAACCGTTGTTAACCAATATACGTTCCTTAAAATCGCTCCATTCCCAGGCTTATAGCGCTTTTATCCTTTGGTCTATGGGGCTGTGCGAGGTGTCATTTTTTGCGCCATGATTTGATCTTTCTATCGGTACCTTGATTGCCCATATACGTCTTTTTGATCGCTTTTTATTAAATTTTTTCTGGATTTGATGCGACCAAAAATGCGCAATTTTGCACTTTGGGATTTTTTTGCGCTGACGCCGTTTACCGTACGAGATCAGGAATGTAATTAATTAATAGTTCGGGCGATTACGCACGCGGCGATAGCAAACATGTTTATTTATTTATTTATTTGTTTACTTTTATTTAAAACCTGGGAAAAGGGGGGTGATTCAGACTTTTATTAGGGGAGGGGGCTTTTTACTATTAACAACACTTTTTTTTTTTTTTTTACACATATACTAGAAGCCCCCATGGGGGACTTCTAGTATATACACTGTGATCTCTCATTGAGATCTCTGCAGCATAGATATGCTGCAGAGATCCATGAGATCGGCACTCGTTTGCTTTCGGCTGCTGCAGCCGAAAACGAACGAGTGCCGAGCCGAGGACGGCGCCATCTTGGACGCGTCCCCGGCCGGCATCAGTAACGGAGATCGCTCCTCCGGGACAAGGTCCCGGAGGAGCGATCTCCCCCACTAGACACCAGGGAAACGTTGCCTCCGGTAATCGGAGGCAGCTGTCAACTTTGACAGCTGCCTCCGATTAGCTAATTAGCGGGCACGGCGATCAGACCGTGCCCGCTAATAGCGGCGGTCCCGGGCTACACGCGGCACCAGGGATCGCGGCACTTCAAAGCGGGGCCGCCGCGCGGCCCCGCTTTGAAGTGCAAGTGAGGACATAGGACGTACCGGTACGTCCTATGTCCTTAAGAGGTTAAAGGGTTAAAGAGTCACTGTCGTATTTTTTTTTTTTTTTGCAGAAATCAATAGTCCAGGTGATTTTAAGAAACTTTGTAATTGGGTTTATTAGGCAAATCTGCCATTATCTGCATGTAAAAAGCCTTTTCCCAGGTCCCCCCCCTCCTTCCTCTTTTTCATCCACTCTGAAAAATCTGAAAATTGTGACTTGTTGCAGGAGACGTACCCTGTCTGTTCTAGGGAGAGGGGAGGGGGGAGGAGGAAGGAGGGAGTTAGCCGGCAGCAGAAAGCAGATAACAGAGGATTACAGGCACGGAGCTGGGTGACAGCTGTAATCCGAGCTCAGACAGGTCACTGGTGACTGTCACACGAGATATCCCGTGAGGGATTTGTAGATTAACTCTTTGTTGTCCTGTTTTGGTCTTTTCTTTAGCTTTCTCCATAGGAGAACAATGAAGACAGTGGGGAGAGCTTCAAACTGCTTTTTCATGATAAAAATGCATTTTTCGGATAATAAACCCAATTACAAAGTTTCTTAAAATCGCCTGGACTATTGATTTCTGTAAAAAAAAGTGACAGTGACAGTGACACTTTAAGGAGTTTTGAGGCAAAGGGGAAAAGTGAGGTTGGCATAGAGGTTTGGTCAGGGGATGTTTTTTTTGAGGATGGGTTTGATGGTTGTGTGTTTATACGAAGAAGGAAATATGCCACACAAGCACGATGCACAATAGATCATCCTATTTATATGATATGTAATAGATTTTTTTTAACCTATAGAGCTCTCTGTGTAACACCTGCCATGCATCCCGATACTTACCACTGGCCCTGCCCACGCTGCTCTTCACCTTGGACTTGGACATTTCTGCTCCTCTGCCACACTCCCACTGGTCCTGAGGCTAGGCTGCTAGTGTCCTCTAGCGTCCTCGCTCCTCAAGGTATCTGCTGCTTTCTTCCAGCTGCCGCTGCAATGCTGCCTCTGTTCACTAGGGTGCGTGACTGGCTGCTTGCTGGGAATGAAAGGCCAGCGTGTCTTTATCTCTTCTTCTACCAATCCTGTTCTACCTGCACCTATTTAAGGTTGCTGCGCCTGTTCCTCCTTGCCTGAGCATTGTAGGATCCTTATGTTCTTAAGCAGTGGTGTATAGCTATTCCTTGTATTCTGTATTGTGGCCCAAAGCCAGACTGGTGTAGTAGCACAGCAGGTCCATATCCGCTGCCTATTACACCTGTTCCACTTGGCCGACATCCGTATGTTGGCCCCCTTAAACCAAAGTTTTTTTTTTTTTTTTTTTTTTGGGTGGGGGGATGGGTTGGCTTTTGTCCCCTGGGATGACCCCCTTGAGCCAAAGTTTTCGAAGTTTCCCTGTGATCCTGGATGGGTACATCCCTTTAACATTGTATGACACAACAATCCCCCTAGCTCCTGTTTCAGCTCCTTTCTGAGCCTTCTAGTACCCTCGCTCCTCACTGCTTGTTGCTACTTCCAAGATTAGTCTTCTTAACAGGACCTGCCCACTCACCCAGTCACTGAGTGAGACAGGACACTACTGTAACAGAGCTGGCAGGTCCTGATGTGAAGACCTCAGAAGTAGCAACAAACGGCAGTGATTGTGGGATCGGAAAGCACTGGACTGGGAGCGGCAAAGAAGGTAAGTAAGCATAAAGTTTTTGTTTAAAAGGCCATGAAATGAAAGTACTATCACAAAAATACATAAAAAAGGAAAAATTGGCAGCACCTCTATGCCTCTGTTCACACTGCAGGTTGCACGCTGCATGTGGCTTAAGTACAGACAAAAATGCAAATTCTTACCGTGTATATACTCCCCCCCCGGTGTACACATGACAAAAACCTGCTTTATAGCTATTGTAAAATGAGGATCTTAGCAAACTATTTGATCAGAGTGTACCATGTCACCATGTTAAGGCATCCTCAAGACATGGTACCTATTTTAGCATTTTCACACTAGCATTGGCCTCTCCTGGGCTGAATAAGCCTACAACTTGGCAGAAAGAATCCAAATGATCACTTTTATAGCACCCTTGGGACATGGGTGGAGTGCAGGCCAACAGGAGGTAGCCACCCCCCCCACCACCACCACATTCAGCAGAAAAAAAGAAAAAATTGGCAACATCTCTATGCCTCTGTTCACACTGCAGGTTGCACGCTGCTTGTGGCTTAATTACAGACAAAAATACAGAAAGTGCAGCAACAACCCATCTGCCCAGTTGTAGGCTTGTTCAGCCCAGGAGAAGCCATTGCTAGTGTGAAAGTGTGAAAATGCTAGAGTATGGACTATGTCTCTGAGGACAAAAATACATATGGCCACTCGAGGTCAGCAAACTACATAGAAACAGAGCTTTAAAGCTTAAATAATAGACTGAATTTAAAGGAGCTAGAGATGAAACACTAAATATTGCCAACATCAATAAACCCAGGACTAGCAGCAGCAAACACAACAGCAAATCCGCTGCACGACGGACATGAATGGAGCCTAGTGGTGCGTTTACACAGACAGATTTATCTGACAGATCTTTGAAGCCAAAACCAGGAACAGACTATAAACAGGGATCAGGTCATAAAGGTAAGACTGGGATCTATCCTCTTTACAAATCCATTCCTGGCTTTGGCTTCCAAAATCTGTCAGATAAATCTTTCTGTGTAAACGCACCCTAACATACCCCAATGACACTGACGAGGTCGGTTGGGTTTTCCGCAGTTTTTTCTAAGGCTAGGTTCACATCACGATTTTGCAATCCGTCTCACTGTATCCGTTTTGGAAAGTGTACAGAAAAACTTTTTGTGTATGTTCCAAAATGTTTTTTTTGTTTTTTTTTTAAACTGTAAATTTTTATGTAAATCAGTGGAAAATGGATGGCATACAAAAGCATCCGTTTTTGCACCCTTTTTTTTTTTTTCATTGAACGTATACATTAAAAGGATAGCAAAATTGTCATGTGAACCAGGCCTACAACAGCTATATAATAAAACTAGACAGACCACTGTTGGCGTCCATCACTCGTTTTGCCTCCTACTTTTTCCCTTGCTGAATATTAATACCCTTTAGAGACCCTTTTATATGAAAAGAAACCAAACGGAAACCCAGTACACACCTGAGAAATGATTCCTTTACTATGCAAAGAATACAGTGCCTTACCCATGTCACTCTGTCAGAACTTTCACCCATTCAAAGCATTGAAAAGGTGGGAGGACAGAGGAAGAGGCGCATTCCTTCGTGGTAAATTTAGGAGAACCTGTGCTGGCTGGCCAGTGGACGCAGTAATCTACCATTGTAGTATACCAGAGTGCAATTCCTGTGGCTGGGCTGAGGATGGCACCTGTCCACAAGTGTATTATTGTATTTTCTAGGAGTTAATATGTCTTATATTAAACTGTTATGTGTATTTCTCTCTACCAGTGTAACTAGCAGGCAGAGAATGGGTTACATGCTTTACACTGCACACCACACAAAACAGTGACACCTACTGTCCTTAGTGAGAACTGCTCTAGCTAGTGTTGTAAGCCTAGAAGTTGCTAGAAGGTGGGTGGGGTATGCAAATAGGCTCCCCATAAAAGGTTGGCAGTTGTAGTGTTTAGCAGAGACAAGTGAGTAGCTGTTGAGGGAACAACATCACCTCAGGAGATCACCACAGAGCAAAGCTGCTGAGGGGAACAAGGAAAAAGGTTATTACCAACAGAGCAGCTAAAGAAAACAGCAGGAGGTGAGAAAAATAGAGAGAGACTTTGAGAGACAGTTTGTCAGGTGCACCCTCAGGAAAGGGCCAGCACACATACAGTCAGTGGGAATCCTCAGATCAGGAACCCAAGTGGATGGACTTGGCTGTTAAGGGAGCAGAGTTAACGTAGGCCTCGGCACCCATCTTCCTGAAATTCGGGGGGTAAGATTTATTAGGACCCCTGGATACCCTGGGGACCCGAAAGTTGTGGCCTAAGGGTCCTATTCCACGGGCCGAGGAGGGTCCGATCAACGATGTAAACAAGCGGCGATCTGCTAGATCGCCGCTCGTTTACTGGGCCTATTCCACGGCCCGATGATCGTTGAGCGAGGTCTGCAAGGACATCGTTACCGATGTCCTTGCAGCCCTTGCAGCAGCAGTAATACATTACCTGTCCAGGCTTCTTCTCCGCGCTGTCTTCATCCCAGGGTCCCGCGCGCTTTATCTTCTCAATGGCCGGTCAGCTGACAGGCCACACTCAGCCAATCACAGGCCGCGGCGGTCCCGGCCTGTGATTAGCTAAGCGCTCCGTCAGCTGACCGGCTATTCAGAAGATAGAGCTCGAGGGACCCTGGGATGAAGACAGCGCCGAGAAGCCTGGACAGGTAATGTATGCTGCTGCTGCTGCTGTCAAATCGTCGGTCGCCCGCCGCGCACCGCTATTCAACAGTAGCGATGCGCGGTGGGGGAACGATGATTTTAGGTCTGGCCCTAAATGAACGATCAGCCGATGACACGATCATCGGCTGATCGTTCTCTTTATTTCACCGAACGATTATCGGCCGAATCGGGCCGAATGGGGCCGATCCGGCCGATTTTCGTTACTGTGGAATAGGGCCCTAAGGCCCGGCCCCGTAACTAAAGCAGGAACCTCCCTAGCTGACAGGGAGGGAAAGACAGACTCAAGCACCATTGGGGAAGAGGTCCAAAGGATCACAGTGCCCACCAGCGTCCCACACGTACTGACAGACAAGGATCTGAGGCAGATCATCTCTCCACACACCACCAGACTCTCCACAAGCGCAGTAACCCAGTCAAGGCCGCCAGTGTTAACTGCTGTATGTCACAGGACTGTAAAACACCTGCAAGTCCATCAGTAAAGACGTTATTGTTATACTGCCTCCCTCCTAGTCTCCCTGTTGTCCTGGTTTACCTGCACCACATCACCACCATCAAGGGCCGTACTACGGGACAGCAGTATTTGGGGTTGGCCCCGGGGGAACTACAGGTCCACACCATTGACCACCTTACACACAGGTGCAGCCTCCCTACAGGAACCTCTGCAGTAGTCCACAGAAGAGAGAGAACTCAGGGAAGCGCCAGAGAGTCCCCTTTACCTGCAGAAGCCCTCGAGCCCACCTGTGACCGTAACAAGATCCAGCCATCCTGCAGGTACAGAACACTCTCACCCTGCAGCCCTCACTTAGGAGCTCAGCGCGACACTCAGGAGAAACAGTGAAAGACTACTACCACCATCAGCCTCTCCTCATTCCCCTCACTCTCTTCCATAAGCACCCCGGCTTGCTGCACCATAGTAAATCAGACGCAGGAGGAGGCCACACCTCCTCCTTACCTTGCTGGTCCCACCTGCCCATCAGGTGAGCAGGGGTTACAGCTGGCATATGGCACAGAGAAGGTAATACTGCATTTACACAGAGCGATAATTCGCACCAATCAAATGATTAACGATTTCAAAGTAATGATGTGTTTTTTATAACGATCAGCCTTTAGATGGAACGATCTATCGTTTGGAAAATTCGTTATTGGGATAGTTTAAGATCGCTTAAGCCTATCTCATACATAGGATGAGAAGTGTCCTGCGAATTTTTAGCGAATGACCTACGACGATTTGAGAACATGTTGCTCGTTGCTTGATTGTTCACTGTGTTTACACAAGCCGATTATTGCTTAAATGCGATCATTATCGCTAAAAATCTGCATATTTTCTGTGGCTTACTCCTCTGACACAACACTCATGGTGTTTTCTGTTACATGCAGGACTCCAGGCACTAGTGTCACTTGGTGTCACTTAGCTTAGTTTTTAGTTTTACATGTTATATTCACCTTAAAGAGTCACTGCTGTTAATTTTTTTTTTGCAGAAATCAATAGTCCAGACGATTTTAAGAAACTTTGTAATTGGGTTTATTAGGCAAATATGCCATTATCTGCATTTTAAAAGACTTTCCCCAGGTCTCCCCTCCTCTCGTTTTTGTCATCCACTGCTCAGAATCAGGAAATCTCAACTGTTTTACATCAGTCGGATCCTGTCTGTGCTATGGAGAGGGGAGGAGGGAGATTAGTCGGCAGCAGAGAACCGAGAACAAAGGATTACACAGTGAGAGCTGTGTGAAAGACGGTATTCAGAGGTCAGAGAGGTCAGTGCTGACATCAGAGGAGAGAGCCTGGTGATGTAACGGTAAATTAACTCTTTGTTGTCCTGATTTGGTGCCTCATTTCTCTCCACCCCTCCCCTCTTCATAGAGAACAATGAAGACAGGGGGAGAGCTTCAAACTGCTTTTTCATGATAAAAAATTAATTTTTCGGCTAATAAACCCAATTACAAAGTTTCTTAAAATTTTGTACTATTGATTTCTGCAAAAAAAGTGACATTTTAATGTGTATAGTTTTTTATATGGTATAATATAAGGTAGTGCTTTTTCAATAATATGCAATTTGGATTATGCTCATTTATACTTACCATTTATATATTGGGGTTCACAGCATTCTAGGGGTTACATTCTAACTATTTGTTTTTGCTCCTCTGCTTGCCCACCCCTCTATGAGAATCAGAGCCGGGCAGGCAAGCTGACTGAGTGACATCTTAGTGTGTTTGCACACTCTCTCTCCTCCCTGTGTTTCTATTGGCTGAAAGGTCATTTTAGGATACGCAGTTCTGTCCTTCTAGCATTTCAATAAAGTTTGATTAAAAAAAAAAAATAACTGGAAGGAAAACACAGCAGTGAGGCTGTTCCTGACGTCTCCTATAATCTGAGCTAATATGGCAGCGCTGAGCACAGCAGCTTCGCTGGGGAAGAGGCTGTTGATAAGAAGCAGGGTAACGGAATCTTTACTTTCATGGCTTTACATGTGTGGCTGTGACAGGGGAGGGGCAATGTGCACTTGGCATTGTCACCTGAAGGTGACCTCTTATTCTTCTTAGCCTTTTTATAACTTGCTATGTTTTTAGAATGCAGTAATATATTCTTTCCACAGGTGAAACATATATTGTAAACATATGTTTCCCCTGAAAAAACTGCAGCCAGTAATCACAGTAAAACATTTGCAGTTTTGTCTCATGATGATTGAGGCTGGGTTTACAAGGACTAGCCAATCTTTCAAATGCAGCAGTCCATATTACAACCGCAAAACCTGATCTCTAATTTAAGCACACCTAAATTAAATCAACATAAGGTTCTTTTTGGTTCACTAGTATGAAAGCCATGGTTCTCATTCAGACTGCAGTATTGGATTGTATTTTTCATCAGTATTTGTGGGAGTGGGACATAAACAGAGAAAATGCACCATAACAAGATTGACATTTTTTATCTACTTAATCTTCACTTGATTTAAGAAAAAAAAAAGACTGAAAATACAGAAACTGTACCTGTTATTTTACAGGAGGATCTGTGTGTGTTCATGAGGAGTAGCACTACTTCTGGTCATTGTACAAATTATAAAGTGCATTTTTTCACCAGATTATCCTTAACACCCCCCCCACCAATGCCGGACTCAATAAATGTCCCCCTTAGTCTTTACGATTTGTTACATACACTGCACACACACCCACCCACACACATCCTGCTGCCATATTTCTGTATAGCAAACCCTCAGAGGAAGCATAGAGAATATCTTAGACTTAGAGCAGTGCTGAGTAGTAAGCTGTGAATCCACTACTAGGGTAAAATATATTGTTGTGGTCAACATTATTGGCACCCCTGAAAACTGAGCAGGAGGCATGCATTCTTCTGACCTGTCTTCCAGAAAGGAATTAAGTGGCGTTGCTATGCATGGCCAAAATAAACCAAAAAAGCCATAGCACCCATAAAGGGGGCGAATCCAGGGGGGCAGCAACACCACTGCTGCCAAGCAAAGCTGCAACTTCTGGGTGACATCACAGACACCAAATCACAGCAACAGTGGCTTTTGCACAGCACCTCACCAGTGTGAACAGTCTGATTAGCTCACCTCATGCTCCCTGCCAGCAGACTGAGAGAGCAAGGTACGGACCCTCAGGACTTATTCACACATCCCGCAATACATTGCCATAGAGATTCAAAGAGTTTCCCTGATCCCCGCATAATATTGTTACATGATGGGGGGGGCACATTCCATTACAGGGCTTCCCTGTCCATAGGGCCGGTAATTTACGGGATGTGTGATCAAGCCCTTATACAGACTATTGCTAAAACACCTGGGGGTAGGAGGAGTGCTGAGGACACGTCAACAAAACAGGGCTTAAATGAAGGGACAATATATAAATAATTCTATGAAAAGAAAAATAGACATGGACGCACATTCACACTGATCCACTGCTTCCAGCACAATCAAAACTATTTTTGTGTCCTTATTAAGGCTACAAGTCCCAACCCAGCAGGTGATGACCCAAACTGACCCCACAAAATGCACCTGTATTATGGTTATGTGGAACTGACTTTAGGCAGAGATTTACATGGGTAAATGACACGTTATCCTGGAATTTTTCCCACAAAACAAAACAGCAATATACCCCTTACTGCTGCTCTATGACATGATGCCTGCAGATTGTAATGATTTGTTTTCATGTTGTATGTTTTTTTTTGTGACTCAATAAAAAAAATTCTAAAATGCCCAAGTCACTTGAGTATTAGTCCTTCACTGGTTTTCTCATCCATTTCTACTGTTCAAGATGTGCTACAGTGGATGGTGCTGACAAGCAAGTTACATTTTGCTGTATTTTGTTGTGGCTACTATCTATGCTCTTCTGCAAATATAACTTTTTTTGTAAAAAAAGGATTTAATAGTTTTATTGTATTATCTTCAGCTGCATTGGTAATCACAACAATGCAGAGCCTATTGATCTCAAGCAGTTTAGCCATTGTGTGTCTTATAAACATTGTTCACCTTGGACCACACGGTCTTCATGCTCGGTTGCAGATCAACGAGTGACCACACACTCGATATCCCTGTCTTGCGTTGTTTGGTTATTCCTCTGGACCTGTCTTCTTTTGATTTATATCCAATAAAGTATATTTATTTTATTTTTACATACCACAGTGATATGTTCTTTTTCCACATGTAATGTAATTTTATGAATTGATCAGTCAGTGATACTGGTACAACTATAACCCCTAGACAGCAAGCTCACTACCTTGGGGTATGTTTGACTCTGATATGTCTTTCACTTCCCACATTCAATATCTTTTACATTCTTTCGCCTGCATCTTACAAACGTCTCTAAAATCCACCCCTTCCTTACTGTTGAATCAGCTAAAACTCTTATGGTCTCTGATTCATTCTGAAGTGACAGGCCACTCAGCCAATCACTAGCCACGGAGGTCCCATCCCAGCCACCGATTGGCTGAGTGGCCTGTCACTTCAGAGACCGGCTCTGAAGGTCCACCGGAAGCTGTAGACAGCTGGCAGAAGTGAAAAGAACACTGTGGAGCGTAGAGAGATGAAGTACAGGTTAGTTTTTAAAGCAAGGTCTGCACGGACATCACTAACAATGTCCATGCAGCCCTTGCTGCACAATAATCGTGCAGCATAAGAGGTTCAGTAAATGAGTGTCAAACTAACAGATTAGCAATCATTTGCTATAGTGATTGGGCAATCTAATACAGCCCTAATACCCTAAGCCTCAAACGTGCTTTCAAAATTCATCTTTTTAAGCAGGTCATCCCACCCCCTTATACGCTCCAAGCACTTAGACCTGTACATCACCTGTTGGTGGCTGGTTCACCCACCCTTACCTGCATCAAATAACCACATCAACCACTCCAAGCATCTAGACTTGCACATGACCTGTTGGTGACTGGTTCACCCACATTTACCTGTATTAACCTATTTACTAATATGGAGAGACCATTGTAGCAATGAAGCACTTGAGCCCCTTCTGCCTTCTATTTCCAATCCTTTGCTTATAGATTGTAAGCTTGCGAGCGGGGCCCTCACTCCTCATGTCTCATTTGATATTTACAATTATTATTTTTATTATTATGATTATATTTGCATTTACAGTAGGAGCAAAGAGGATGAAATTGAAAAAATCTTATTCAATCTATTTACATTTTGGATACACTGCGGATTTGCAAAAAATCCTCTGGTCTGTTCTGTTTTTTAGGTTGGAAAATTAACTACAAATTTTTAAATACAATATTTTTGACATTTGTATATTCCACATATGTATGCAGGAATTGAAGATTTAGTGCAGAAATTCTGCACTGTGTTGCCCTACCCTTATGGTACAGCCAAATCCACAATGGAAAATCTGTATCAAATTGTGCTTTCTGCTGTTGATTTTGTGGTACCCACAAGGATGATGAGTGTTGTGCTGCAGGATATTTGGGAGTAGTAATGTTTTATGTCACGTGGCAGGGTGGTGCATCTAACCAAATGGTCCCCTGTTTGAGTGATGCAAAGTGCAGAAACTTCTGGACACTAGAATTCTGTGAAACAACATTAAAAGAAATACCCTGGTCTCAAAATTTTAATTTATAACTTTCTAATATAGTGTAATGACTAGTAGTACTCACTTTAGCGGCTTTTCCATACTTCACCCGTAACAGGAAATGGAAAATAGAAGACCTACAAAATATATCAACCTCAGCTCCTCCCTCTCTAATCACAACGCATCATCCTCCAATTTCACTAGAGATTTTGCAGGATCTTGTCTCCCACCCCTCTTAGTAATTCACCATCTCTGACCAGCCCCTCCAGCCTACAACCGGGCAGACAAGGAGTGAAAGAAGCAGGTGCTGCTACTTCACTGAACCATAGTATGCAGTAAAATTAGATGTTCTACAACAGTTTAAGGAACATAACTGGCAGGAGTGCTGGGAGAGGGGAGTAGGCAGGGTAAGAGGGCTGTGATGGAGGGCTGATGGAAAGCAGTGCATTCTGGAATACAAAACTAAGACCCCAAAAACAAATGGATTTTGGGTAGTTTCAGAACTGGATTAAACAGGTAAGGAATGCTATACGCTTCTGAAGCAGGTTTATTTTTTTTTAACCTTATGTCGGACTATCACTTTAACACTTTATGAAAAGTGTCTATTCGAAAGTGAGGCAATGACTTCTTATATAGTAAAGAATGTAAAGTTACAATTGTTGAAATAGATATATATCATTTATATTTCACATTACAATGGAGCCGCATCATGGAGTGGCAGGGGTTTCCTCCCACTGGGAGTGGGCCGGCCCACATCCAGTGCTTTACCCCCAGCCATGTAACCATGAATAGAACGGCGCCGTACGCGGGAACCTAGCCACGGTTCAAATAAAGGACCGCTGCACTGACTTCCCCTTGCCGGCGCTGTTCGATTCACGTGTCATTTTAAAGAGAGTGTACCTGATGGTACATCTTCTTCAAAGGTGGGCTCACACTGCGTTTTTGCTTTTCGTTTAACAGATGCATTTTTAAATGTTTAGTTTTAACGTTCGAAAAACAAAACAAAAACAGATACATTTCAATCTTTTTTAATTTCCTATAATGTAAGTCTTACCAGCCTTAGGTATTTTCCATTAGAGATTTTTGGCAAACTAAGACTTATATCTTAGGCTAGTTTCACACTGTGTTTTTGCAGTCCGTTTAACTGTAAATGGTTACTTGGTCAACCATGTTTTTGTGTATGCTAAAAAGAAACATAACATGACATAATTGGCAAACCAAAAAGGTACAAAAAAGCCAGGGGAAAAAAAACAATTTTTGCGATGACCAGTACAGTAAAAAAAAAAGAAGCCACACCCTCAGCATGCAGCATTTTGGAACTGGCACATAAAAAAAAACATGTG
This sequence comes from Dendropsophus ebraccatus, assembly GCF_027789765.1. NCBI lineage: Eukaryota > Metazoa > Chordata > Amphibia > Anura > Hylidae > Dendropsophus > Dendropsophus ebraccatus. Next base: position 127,225,059 of record NC_091455.1, read on the forward strand.
TAAGGCAAATCATAAACTTCCATTGACTTCCAGCTACCATCTGTCCACTGGCATTTTTTTGGGGGGAAAAATGCCATGGTGTTTTTATTGGCGCTTTTCAGAGATTTGAACGTGTAAAGCCAGCATCATTAGGTTTACTACCTTTAAGATTTTTCTTTCTTATTTTTACACTTCTTGCCTGGAGATTATTGCTCATCTGGTCTACCTCAGGCAGACTCAAAGAGACTCTGTCAGTAGGTTTATTAGTCTTATCTAAGGGTAGCATAAATTAGTGATAGAGAAGCTGCCCAGTAGTCCTCATTATTCACGAGAAGCAGAAAACTCCACCCACCAACTGCTGATTGGCAGTTATTTATCCATGCTGTGTATACAGTCACTTGTCAATCAGCAGCTGGAGGGTGGAATGTGTCAAGAATCCCATTCTCCTGCATATTAGAGGAATCGCTGAACAGAATGATGTAAGTAATACACCCATCTGGTCAGCATTTCTGAAACTAGTCTATGTTGCCCTCATTGAAAACAGCATAAATCTAGTAACAGATTCCCTTTAATCAGCAGTGGCACTATGATTGGTATGGGGGCCTGTAAGGGCCTCTTGCTGTCATAGCGAGTGTGTTGTGCAGCTGTCAAGTGGACCCTAATGTCCTGTCAGTTCAGTAGTTTTTTCTGGTCTCAAAAAAGATCATCCCGGCCAGTACTGCAGTACCGGCTGGATGATCTTTAGCGTCACTGAGTTCTGATGCTGGCACATCAATGCGCACCCGCATCAGAACTCCCCACAGCACACAATGGTGCATGCGACCGGAGGCGCATGCTTCATTGTTCACACTGACATGTCAGTTTTCTACGGCACCAGTAGGGATCCCGGCCAGAGTGTACACTATGTGTATACACTCTGGCTGGGATTCCCCCAGCCTTAAAGGGGTACTCCAGTGGGGGGGCACTTTTGTGCTGGGACCGGTGCCTGGTTCCTGTCCGCTTCCGGGTGTCTGACGCGGGCCCAAGACGTGACTTCTCAGGTTCGCTCAGCCACTCAGTGAAGGAGGCGGGATCTAAGCGGACTTAAAACGGATCCCGCCTCCTTCACTGAGTGGCTAAGCGGACCTGAGACGTCACGTCTGGGGCCCGTGTCAGACACCCGGAAGCGGACGGGAACCAGGTACCGGAGCGCCGCGATGCGGGACCCGCCGCTGGAACCGGGGAGGTGAGTGGACGTCTTTTCCCTCGGTCACCTCCTCGGTCCCAGCACAAAAGTGCCCCCCCCCCCCGGCTGGAGTAACCCTTTAAGTAAGTACCACAGAAATCACAGCTGTTGTGATTCCCCCAGCACTACGTAAGTAGCCGTTGTAACAATGGCCGTGATTTCTGTGGAACTTACATAGTGTGAACATAGCCTTAAGCTGTAACATACAGTTGTTACCCACCACATAGCTGTGCCTTAAAAAGGCACATCAGAAGTCATTGAGGTTAAGCAGTTTTTTGAAGTTTCTTAATAAACTTAATAAAGCACTATATGCACTTTAGTTTTTCTTGTAGTAATGTATGCAGCTTCTGCAGGGGGGGATTAAATTTACCATAGGCCCCGGGCTGTTCACCAGGCCTGGGCCCCCCACCCCACTGTAACTATAGCAGCACTAGCCTGGCGTTCATAGTACAGGACAGATAATGTCATGATGCCCTGATTTGTGCAAAACTGAGGTAAAAAAGCAGCAAACTTTTTTGTAAATCATGGCAGAACTGTAGCCAGGAGACAATACTCCACTAAAAGTATAAGTCTGTTTGGGTGGACTTGGGCCCCCCAGGAGCTCAGGGCCCCGGGCTACCGCCTGAAACTGACCTATTATGATCCGCTACAGAGCTTCAGTATTGCTGGTCGAGATTTATAAACTCAGTCCAGTTAGACTCTTCTGTAGAGGACGCTCACAAACTTGGCAAACTGTGATGTAGTTTACTTGAGATGATTTTACTCATGGTTATGTTGCTGTAGGCAGAGGACCGCGCACACTAAGGGGGACATTTATTAAGTTCGGCCTTTTTTACGCCAGACTTATAAATGCCCCGCATCTCCGGCGCTACAGAGATTTATGTAGAGGCGGACTGCCTCTACATAAATCCTGTGCGCTCCGGTGCGCATAGCCGAAAACCTACGCCAGCTGAGGACTGGAGTAGGTTTTCGGCGTATCCTTTGGCGGAACGGATGGTGAATTGCGCGCCCTCCGTTCTGCCCCCGGCGGAAAGTGCCGATTTGCGAATATTTTATTTTAAAATAATGCGCAAATCGGCACTTTCCGCCGAAAAAAACCCTGTACGCCCGATGATACATGTCCCCCTAAGGGTATAAACACACACACCGTATATGCAGCATATTTACTGCTGCGATACCCAGCAAATATGCAGCAAATACGCAACAAATACGCAGCAGATTAGATCTAAATAACTGAACACAGCACCAAATCTGCACCATCAAATCTGCTGCAGATCTGCTGCGTATTTGCTGCGTATCTGCTGCGTATACGGTGTGTGTGTTTGTACCCTAAAAATATTCTGAAAGGTACGCTGCATTTACTCTGTAAGCTCAGTCTGTAAGTATTTCAAGAGATTCTTGGTTTGGCTTTGCCTCTCTTGTCTTGCCAATTTTTAAATTTCTGGAATGATTACAGCTTTTGGAAAAAGGATTATACTCCAACTTCACATAATGCCTTGATCACTATGTATACAACCCAGATCTGTCTTAGGTGAAAGTAACAACATGAACAAGATGGTGACCTGCATGGAGCAGGTTTAACATAGGTATATTTTCTCACTCCCCATGTCAAGCGAGGACTAAGTAGAAAGTGCAGGTTTGCAATGATCGGCTCTTCCCTGAAAAGGTTCAACCTGTGAGATTCCTCCCTCAGATTAAAGGGGAACTCCAGACAGCCTTGTTTACAAAAACAAAAAAACAACTTCCAAACAATACAAGGTTCTTATCTGTGATCCCCCAACACTCTTCATGTTGTTTTACAGTAGTCCTGCTCCTCAATTTCTGAATGTTACACCCGTCAGTAGGAAGTATACAGGCCTTTGCTTTGCATGACTTCAGCACATCTATGGTCACTGGACATCACTAGGCTCTCACACTGCTCTGCTAGGATTGAGTCTTTCCCCAGATTGTCGCAAAAATAATGTTTCCCATTAGACTCAAATAAATGAAACTTGCTTTCATCACTAAATGGAACTCTGGAGTGCTTCTCCTCTGTCCACTCAACATGCTCCTCAGCAAAGGTGAGTATAGTCTGTAGAGTGGTCCCTGCAGAGTGGACTTTCAGTCCAAATACTAAATGTCGAGACCCTGTATGACCAGAAAGATCCTTACCTTCTTTAGTGCTGAACTAGCAGGCGATTCCAGCTGCAGTGGACTACGCAATGACCTTGACATTTAGGAAATTGTGTGTTCTCTAATTTTGATCGCCTCTGTATAAAGTTTAAGGGGGCAGATCGAGAGACCAGAACCAGAGAGGCTATTGCATTGAAGTACATAGGCAGAATACATTCAAGGCTTAAAGGGAACCTGTCACTAAGGACGCGGGCACAGAGCCCGCCCGACCCCCCGGTGCAGCCCCTGGATACTTACCCTTTCCGAAGAGTCCTGTTCCTGAAGCCTGTCCCGGGACGAACATACCAGCGTCCGAAGCCGTGCGCGTGCGCTGCTGAGATGGGTTCAATGCCCATAGAGAATGACGGCTCCATTCATTCTCTATGGGCGTCGGACTCATCTCAGCGGTGCGTGCGCACAGCTTCGGGCGCTGATATCTTTGTCCCGGGACCGGCTCCAGGAACGGGACTCGTCGGAAAGGGTAAGTATCCGGGGCTGCATCGGGGGGTCGGGCGGGCTCTGTGCCCGCGTCCTTAGTGACAGGTTCCCTTTAATTCCATCAAAGCAAAATACCCATACAAAGGCCTAGACACCCTCACTTCCAGCTGCCCACCATACCAAATGCCTACAAACTATAAAGTACAATCAAATACTGTATATGGATATATAAACATGTGTGCACCTCACCCAAAGCCCATTTTGTGTTTAGCTTTTGAAAAGTGTTAAATATTAATCTAGTAAATAGAAAAGAAAAAACTTCGATACTTGCAAACAGCGCTGTCCCAAAAAATGTCCAAGGCTACACCAATGTAGTAGAAAAAGGATTCATATTTATTGTGAAAGCACAAGGTTTACGCGTTTCAGGAGTTAAATAATCTCCCTTCATCAGAACAGCAAGATGCACTGTTCTGATGAAGGGAGATTATTTAACTCCTGAAACGCGTAAACCTTGTGCTTTCACAATAAATATGAATCCTTTTTCTACTACATTGGTGTAGCCTTGGACATTTTTTGGGACAGCGCTGTTTGCAAGTATCGAAGTTTTTTCTTTTCTATTTACCAAATTATGGGCCCCGGATCTGGGACTACCCCGTTTACGATACACCTGGCTGCAGTCCCTATCTTCCATTGCCACCTTCTCCTCACGGATTTACAGCTACCCCGGTGGGGTGATATGCATACAGCCCAAGAGGCTCATAGGTGAGTGCAATCATTCACTCTCTTTTCACTGGTTCTGCCACAGTAAGACACGAGGCGCCGGTGCCTTTGTTTTTTTCTGTTTCACTTTTAGCTAAATATTAATCTAAGGATGATGGTTAAAGGCTGACATTTTCTTGACATGGGGAAGCTGATCCCTCCATTACCCTTACCCCCTCCCCTCTTCCCACATACCACCCCCCTTCCATCCCTCCCACAAAGAAGACAGAGACCTGGTTCTTTGGAAAGTTTTGGCCACAGCAGCCAAATTTTATTAATAAACGTACAAAACATAAAAACATTATGCAACAATGACCTAGAACGGGAAGGAGGTCCTTGAGGCTAAAACTACAACCGGCCACCCATAACTGTGCCACAAAATATCAGGCTATTACCCCTCATATCCGACCCCCAGCCGGTTCCCCCAGGCTCAGGAGCCCTACCACAAGTCCAAAGGCACTGGCCGATTGTCCACAAACCATTACTCCCCGGGACACCACCCAGTCAGGAGCCCAGCCTCCTCCAAGGCCCCCCCGATAATCCTTAATAAAATGAGGGGGAATGGGGGTGCACCTCACCTCGTGTACCCCCCCTTATACTCCATTTTTCCAACCCCAAGGACCCCCTAACCCGCCAGCCGCTGCTATGACAAAATGACAACCCAACCCCCACCCCGAACTACCCAACGACGACCCGAACAATCCAGCTATCCCCAACTAAGGGAGGGAGGGCGGGACTCTTCACTGCTGCTCCGCATGTGCTGACCAGATCCAGGAAGAGGCAGTAACCTATATACCCTCCCCTGACTCCCATACCCCTCCCCTTAGCAACTCCCGCTCTTCCCAGCCAGATCACAAGTTAACCCTTCCCGTGCCAGCTCCCCTGTCATGCTGGCCTCCCTTAACTCCGTTGCGTCCGGCCTTTTCTTGACATGGGGAAGCTGATCCCTCCATTACCCTTACCCCCTCCCCTCTTCCCACATACCACCCCCCTTCCATCCCTCCCACAAAGAAGACAGAGACCTGGTTCTTTGGAAAGTTTTGGCCACAGCAGCCAAATTTTATTAATAAACGTACAAAACATAAAAACATTATGCAACAATGACCTAGAACGGGAAGGAGGTCCTTGAGGCTAAAACTACAACCGGCCACCCATAACTGTGCCACAAAATATCAGGCTATTACCCCTCATATCCGACCCCCAGCCGGTTCCCCCAGGCTCAGGAGCCCTACCACAAGTCCAAAGGCACTGGCCGATTGTCCACAAACCATTACTCCCCGGGACACCACCCAGTCAGGAGCCCAGCCTCCTCCAAGGCCCCCCCGATAATCCTTAATAAAATGAGGGGGAATGGGGGTGCACCTCACCTCGTGTACCCCCCCTTATACTCCATTTTTCCAACCCCAAGGACCCCCTAACCCGCCACGCGAGCACTTGGGAAAACCTCACACGTGCGAGCTCCCCCACAAACACAGGGCTCTTTCCACACCTTCCTGAATGCCAAGCGCCCACAGATCTGTTCCCACCGCGTTCAGATGAACCCCGTCCCCCAGCCAATAGTTGCAAGAACAATCCTCCAAATCCCTGTGCCGAACCAACACCCCTCCATTACGCGCAACAAACGCGCCTACTGCTCTGTTGACTTTCACCCGAGCCTTATTGAGCTTCACTACCGACCTGGCGACCTTCCAAGTCCTCCTGGGCACAATGTCCGACCAGACCACCCGAACCCCCGGAAAATCCTCCAGAGGCGCAGGAGATCGTACCGGACATCCCTAATCAATTCACGGAATGGGCGGACCCCCAGGTCATTACCTCCAATATGCAACACCAAGATATCCGGGGGCCTGTCCAGCCGTGCAAAACGGTGAAACTCCGGCAGTACTTTGTTCCACACCATACCCCCAACTCCCAGCCACCGCACAATCGCCGCCGCCCTGGACAGACCGAGCTGCCGCCCCTCCGGGCGAATGCCCGCCCGCTGTGCACCCCTCGCGACGTACGAATGCCCCATGATCCAGACCAGAGCCGGGCCGCCACCTGCAACACACAAACAAAGCAGAGAGAAATAAACAGGCCCAAAGCTCGGAACAAACAAAAAACACCAAAGAAAAAACGACCCCTACCACAGATCAACACCCACCCCCGCCACTAAACTTGCACCAGCTGGGGCCGAACATAAGATCTAAACCGACCGGACTCCCATCTCCCTATACGCCGCACCACCTCAGCACTCAAACCCCAACTCGCGGCCTCCGTAGCCGCCCCTATTCGGAAGGAATGAGGGGCAAACAACCTCCCCTCCAACCCCAACTCTTCCAAGCACCTCCTAAAAACGGCCGTAAATTGGTAACGGGATAAGAACGACCCATCCCCATGCCGCAACACCGGCCCGCTCCCCCCACCCCCCAATGCAAACAACTCCTTAACACACTGCACCGGGCACATCCTCGACCCCCCCACCGCCTGCAACACCACGTCGCGCCCCTTACCCCGCTGATCGGTTTTTGACCGCCGTATCCGAAAAACCACCCTGTCCTGTTCCAGCCAAACATCCTCCCTCATCAAACCACCAGCTTTCCTAACTGACGGGGACACAAGCTCCCCCACCCTTAATGCCCCAAAAAATGCCCAAGAGAAAGCCAAACGAAACAGAACCACTTCCGACTCCGAACTACACACCGAACCCAAACACTCACCCAGCCGTTCCAACAGAGCAAAAGACACCGGCCTCCGCCTATCAGGCTGTGACCTCCCCCTCCGAAAACCCCTCAGGGCCTGGCCCACTAGGAAATTCTTTGTGACGTCCCTGAGCCCCCTCACCTTAAGGCCAAAGGCCAGAGCCGCCACAAAACGATTGACCTTAGCCACAGACCAGCCCGCCGCTGCCACAGTACCCAGCCACCCAAGCACAGCCAACACCCGATCCTCATCAGACTGCACACCACCCCATTCATGCTCCCATGCCACCCATTCCTCCCATGCCACCGAATACGCCCTCCAAGTGCTACCAGCCAGCGAACTCCTCACGAGTTCCCCCGCCGTCCTCAGACAAGCAGCCACAGATGCAAGGGGCATGGGATGCCATCTTCTGCCGCCTCCGGCACCAACTCCCGGAACCGCTCCCACTCCTGACGAGACAAAGAGTCAGCCACTGAATTCTCGACACCCGGTACGTGCACTGCCACCACCCACGCATTAAGAGACAAACAACAAAGGACCAGATGACGCAGCAAGCGCACCACCGGGGGCGAAGACGCCGACCCCGAGTTAACCGCCGAGACAACCGCCATATTGTCGCAGTGGAAACGGACCTTCCTGTCCCGGAACTTCTCTCCCCAAATCTCCACCGCAACCACTATGGGGAAAAGTTCCAGGAGGGCAAGGTTCCGCACCAACCCCCCGTCGCTCCATGCGCTGGGCCACCTCTCCGCACACCACTGGCCCTGACAGTATGCCCCAAAGCCGACGCCCCCTGCAGCGTCCGTAAACAGTTCCCAATCAAAACTGTCCACCACCGGAGCTATGAACAGCGACCGACCGTTATACTTGTCCAAGAACGTCGCCCAAACCCCCAAGTCATCCCGCAGCTCCCTAGTCACCCTGATGAAATGATGAGGAGACCGCACCCCCGCCGTCGCCCCCGCCAGCCGTCGACAAAAAACCCTCCCCATGGGCATTATCCGGCAGGCAAAGTTCAACTTGCCAAGCAGGGACTGCAAGTCCCGCAAGGTTACCTTCCGCCAAGCCAGAGCTCGTTGTATGTCTTCCTTCAGAGCCTCCAGCTTGTCGGCGGGCAACCGGCATTCCATCCGCACGGAATCAATGGTGATTCCCAAGAATTCAAGCACTGACGACGGGCCCTCCGTCTTGTCCCGTGCAAGCGGCACCCCAAAACGGCCCGCCACCCACTCCATGGTGCCCAGCAAGTTCCCACAAGTGAGAGACCCGGGGGGACCTATGAACAGGAAGTCATCCAAATAATGAATGACCGACCGCACACCAGCCATATCCCGAATCACCCACTCGAGGAAGGAACTGAACGCCTCAAAATAAGCGCACGAAAGGGAGCAACCCATGGGAAGACACCTATCCACGAAGAAGGCGCCCTCCCAAAAGCAGCCCAGCAGTCGCATGCTTACCGGATGCACGGGGAGAAGACGAAAAGCCGACTCGATGTCGGTCTTCGCCATCAAAGCCCCTGGACCATACTCCCTCACCCACGCCACCGCCGAGTCGAACGAGGTGTAGACCACCGAACACAGTTCGGGATCAATCCCAGCGTTCACCGACCGCCCGCGCGGGTGAGAGAGATGGTGAATTAGCCGAAACTTGTTCGGCTCCTTCTTGGGGACTACACCCAAGGGAGACACTACCAAATCCTCCCACGGGGGAGACTCAAAGGGGCCACCCATCCTCCCCAAGGACACTTCCTTAGCCAATTTCTGGGACACCACGGAGGCGTATTGATAGGCCGACTTCAAGTTTCGCCGTGAAGCGGGGACCGCGTGAGAAGGGGAAGGAATGACAAAGCCGTCAGTAAAACCATCAGTGAGCAGAGCCGCCTTGGCCCTGTCCGGAAATCTGTCGAGGAAGGGGCGCATCACGTCCACCCTCACCGGAGTCACCCCCATGGCCAGCACCCCGCCCTTTACCTTTTCTGTAACACCGGGCGGAGCCATGGGAAGATCCGCCACACGCACCACAGACATGCCTAAACTTACAGGCCGACCCGTATTTGCACTGGCCGTCATTAAACTGCCAGCACAAACCGGCCTTCCCTCCCACGGACTGGGACGACTGCCCCTGCGAACCCCCGGTCCCCCCAAACTGCGAAGATTGGGCGGCAAAGCCGCCCCCCCCAGGAAAGGGCGGCCCCTGACGGGCCGGCCCCATGACCCGCAACCACAGACCAATATCCTTCTGGTCCCATCGTATACTTGGCCGCACCGCTTTCCGCTGACGAAACTGCTCGTCATAACGGAGCCAGGCCTGCCCCCCGTACACCCGATACGCTTCTCCAATTGAATCCAGGTAGCAGAAAAGACCCGAACAATTATCGGGCGCCTTCTCTCCAATCACACTTGCCAGAATGGCAAATGCCTGGAGCCAATTGGAGAACGTCTGAGGGATCAGACGCCACCGGCGTTTTTCCTCCTCCTCTTTCTTCAATTCAAACCGCTTCGTCTTGTCTAAATTAAATTTGTCCAACGGGAGAAGGGAGAAAATCTCCACGTATTCGTCCCGCCAGATTTTTTCCCTAACCTCTAACTTCAAGTGAGCTCCCAGAGGCCCCTCAAAACACACATAGACCTCCCCACGCGCTCTGTCATCCAACCGCACCCAATCCACCTCCTTCTCCTTGTCCGTCTGCACAGATACAGCCACACCCGCAGCGCCAGCCATCACTCCCCCCACACACGCCGGCGCAACCGCAGGGGCCTGAGGCGCACCCACCCACGCTGCAACCGGGACCGCCCCCCCCGCCGGCGCTTGCGCGCAGCTGCTGACACTTAATTCATGCGCAACCCCTGACCCCCCACCGCCCCCGGAGACCAGCCGCCGCAGGCCCGCCAGCAACTCCTGGAACTCTGCCCCCAAATTCACCACAGTACCCCCCACCCCCTGCCCCACTCCCAGCCTGCCAGCCACCCCAGACCCTCCCCCCCCAACAGACATCAGTACTGAACACTCACCAGGCTGCCCGGGTGCTGTGGGCCCGCCAGCCGGGATATCCGGATCCAACTGCCGCTGAGGATCACGCCGGTCCAGACTGGGCAGCAAGGAGTCCTCTCCCGCACCGAAAGGGAAGGCCACCGAGGAGGAGACTGAGGCAGGGGCAGGTGGCCCCCCACCCGCAGGGAGGCCGCTGGGAGGCAGGACCACCAAGGACCGCAAAGGAGCCTGGGGGCGGCCGCCGGCAATGACGTCACACTCACCGCGCCCGGCCGCCGACTGCGACCGGCGCGCTCCGCTACCGGAAGTTCCCCCGCTGGTGGCATTTCTGGCAGGCTCCCTGGCCCGCACCTCACCAGAAGAGCCCGCCGCATCCCCGGGAGACAGCTGCAGACAGGAGGAGGAGAGAGCACCCAGAGGAGGGGGTGGAGACCTCTCCTGCTCCGCAAGGCCCGGCCGCGCTCTCGGATTCCTCGCAGGCCGGGAGGCCCGACCCCGGGAGGTGAGGTGAGTCCCCCGACCTGGAGGGTCCCCGGAGGGGCTCCTGCGTCGGCGCCGGGTCCTGGGGGGAGAATCGGGGCTGAGGCGGGCGGGAGGCCGAGTCCGCCGGGAGCTCCGTTGCCGCGGAGGGGGCGGAGATTCGGCCGGACCGGTCAGGCATAGCGGGGAAGCATCCCAGGGGCTGGAGGAAGGTCCCGCAACAGCGGAGGCCCCCGAGGGGGGACCGGGGGCGGCAAGCGTAGGGGAACTCACCGCCCAGGGAGCCGCAGGAGGGGTCGCCATAATGGCCTGTAGCTGACTGTCCAGCCAGGCCCTGTCGTCCGCTCCGGCCACCGCTTCCTGCAGTTGCCGCAGGATCTCATTCAGGGGGAGAGCCATCAGGTCAGCTCGTCGGAACAGCTCTCCTCACACGCGGTCTGGCCAGCACACAGCACTGCACTCTTCACTGCTGCTCCGCATGTGCTGACCAGATCCAGGAAGAGGCAGTAACCTATATACCCTCCCCTGACTCCCATACCCCTCCCCTTAGCAACTCCCGCTCTTCCCAGCCAGATCACAAGTTAACCCTTCCCGTGCCAGCTCCCCTGTCATGCTGGCCTCCCTTAACTCCGTTGCGTCCGGCCTTTTCTTTATGCCTTACCCATGTATAGCTGTACATGTATGCCATCATATGAGGCACAGAAGCTTTGCCCCCACAAATAGCCACTATAGGACAACTGTGATTCAAAGACACCACATCCTGTTCCTGCCCACAATGCTCACTACCTTGTGCTGGGTTTTGTCTGCCCCACTGCATGCCTCACTGGTCCTGGGGTTCCTGTAGTCCTCCGGCGTCCTCCCTCCTCCTGGTTTCAGCTGCCTGCTTCCAGCTGCCACTAAAATGTCACCTGTGTCCTCTAGGGCAGTGGTCCCAACCTTTTTTCCACCAGGAACCTGTTTCAGGCAAGACCATTTTCCATGGCCTGGCGGTGCAGGCCTTTGGTCATATAGGTGCGGTGTTATGGAGAGGGTTGGAGTTTAGTGCATCATTTACTTATGAGATTTATAATGTAAATGTGGCTCAACCCAGTGTAAATTCAGAATCAGTGGGCACACTAGGCTTCTTTGTCTAAATCAGTGGGAGCACTTGGCTTGTTCCCTTAATCAGTGGGAGCTGATGACAGCCACAGCTGCTACTCATGATAGCTACTGCTGCTATAGATGACAGCTACTATTGCTACTGATGATGGCCACTGCTGCTACTGATGATGGCCACTGCTGCTACTGATGATGATCACTGCTGCTACTGATGATGATCACTGCTGCTACTGATGATGATCACTGCTGCTACTGATGATGATCACTGCTGCTACTGATGATGACCACTGCTGCTACTGATGATGACCACTGCTGCTACTGATGATGACCACTGCTGCTACTGATGATGATCACTGCTGCTACTGATGATGACCACTGCTGCTACTGATGATGATCACTGCTGCTACTGATGATGATCACTGCTGCTACTGATGATGATCACTGCTGCTACTGATGATGACCACTGCTGCTACTGATGATGGCCACTGCTGCTACTGATGATGGCCACTGCTGCTACTGATGATGATCACTGCTGCTACTGATGATGATCACTGCTGCTACTGATGATGATCACTGCTGCTACTGATGATGATCACTGCTGCTACTGATGATGACCACTGCTGCTACTGATGATGATCACTGCTGCTACTGATGATGATCACTGCTGCTACTGATGATGATCACTGCTGCTACTGATGATGACCACTGCTGCTACTGATGATGATCACTGCTGCTACTGATGATGACCACTGCTGCTACTGATGATGGCCACTGCTGCTACTGATGATGACAACTGCTGCTACTGATGATGGCCACTGCTGCTACTGATGATGATCACTGCTGCTACTGATGATGATCACTGCTGCTACTGATGATGACCACTGCTGCTACTGATGATGACCACTGCTGCTACTCAGGGCCAATTGTAGGGTTTCTGCTACCTGAGGTAGAAACCTGAAATGTTTTAAAGTTTCCAATTACATCAGTGTATATGGAATTCCTCAATCTTTATTGCTTCGCCAAGAATAAAAGCACCTGACATATACAAGAGTCAATGCATTATGACTACTCATGTGCTCATACTACCATTACACCTTGTGCTCTATATAAAGGGGTAGTGATGTCTGAAACATATAACAATACCTGCAGAGTGTTTGCAGTCCTGACTTCCTTGCATTCTAGTCTGTGTCCACCTATCATTTGCAGGTCATTGGGCCAATGAAGTCAGTGGTGTGCAGCAGACAGTATAATTTATGGCCACTCCATAAAATCTGCCACCCTTCAGAGATTCGACAATACTGCCGCCCTAAACAATATACTCATTTTATTGCTATTGATGATGATGTGGCTCTGTCATTACAGCGGGGGAACTGCCAGGAGCGGGGAAAATGAATGATTGCGCCACTGTAATGTCAGAGCCACGTGGCTCTATCACTACAGTGCCGCAGAGATTTATACAGTTTCCCCATTCCCAGCTTGATATTAAAGGGGTACTCCCCCCAAAAGCTAAAAAAATGAAATGCTCCCAAACCTAGCTGGCCTTACTCACCATGTCCCCCTGAGTATTTTGAGACGTCTCCCATCTTTCTAGCTGCTGCCGTTCCTGAGTTACAAGTTTTTCTAAAAGCCAATCTATATCCAAGATAGGAAACTACATTTCCCATCATGCAATGCTTCTGCCTGATGATGGTGAAGTAGCAGAGCTGAGACAATGAAGGAGATGATGACGGTGTAGTAGAGATGAGATGGCGGTGTCGGTGTAGCAGAGCTGAGTTGGAAGAGACGTTGTAGCAGAGCTGAGTTGGAAGTAACGTTGTAGCAGAGCTAAGTTGGGGGTGACATTGTAGCAGAGCTGAGTTGGCGGTGACGGCGTAGCAGAGCTGAGTTGGCGGTGACGGCGTAGCAGAGCTGAGTTGGCGGTGACGGCGTAGCAGAGCTGAGTTGGCGGTGACGGCGTAGCAGAGCTGAGTTGGCGGTGACGGCGTAGCAGAGCTGAGTTGGCGGTGACGGCGTAGCAGAGCTGAGTTGGCGGTGACGGCGTAGCAGAGCTGAATTGGGGGGGACGGCGTAGCAGAGCTGAGTTGGGGGGGGGGCGGCGTAGCAGAGCTGAGTTGGGGGGGACGGTGAAGCAGAGCCGCGGACGATTGGGGGGGGGAGCTTGCCGCGGGCGATCGCGGGGGGGGGAGCTTGCCGCGGGCGATCGCGGGAGGCGGAGCTTGCCGTGGGCGATCGCAGGGGGCGGAGCTTGCCGCGGGGGGGGGGGGTGCCGCGGGTGAGTGCTGCGGCTATGCCTCGGGTGAGTGAGGGATGCCACAGGTGATGGGGGGGGGGGGCGGTTGGTTGTGGGGTGGGGGGATGTGTGCGTATTAATGCAAAAATAATTTTGGGGGGAATACCCCTTTAATACATCATGCTGTGAGGGGAACACTCCAGGACGGGGCGAACACGGGACATATGAATGCAGCCTAACTCTTACACTACTCTTCTGCAGCTAATCAAACACAAATATATGGGGAAAAGTAGTGAAAGAATTAAACCTGACTTAATAAATAAAACCTTGCTGTAATAAATAAAAGTCACCAATAAGGAGACAGGAGAAGCCAGGGATGATTATACTATGGGCCCCTAATACAAAAAACATATGTGAGTTTGGCTAGTGCAGTACATAATAGCCATCGTCAATATCCCTCCCCAGAAGACATTTCCCACTCACTTTGATTGCCATAATGTAGTCGGCAAGTGATTGTTCATGCCACTTCCCATTGATATACTCAAATGTAACTGGACCTAATAGTGTGGTATGCTGCGCAATTGTGGCCTGTAAAATTTCAATATACCAGCAGGAAGCAGTCTGAACGTAGTCACCAGCAGAATTAAACTGAATGGGACCTGCTGCTTTAAGCCACAGTATACTTCAGCATATATATATGTTTTTAGTGTTTTTCCCTCTAAACCACACTGCCATGCCAGTTACTTTCGGCGCCGCTAGGGATCCCGTGTATACACTCCAGCTGGGATTCCCTCAGCCCTCAGCACAACGTAAGTTCCGTAGTAATCACGTCCGTTGTTGCGAAACATACGTTGTATGAACATAGCCTTAATCTGTCAGTTGCCTTTTAAGAAGGTTAGAACCAGGTTACTTGTATATGGTCAGTAAAGTCCAGGCCTCAAAGGATTTCATCTGTCGTAAAAGCCTGAGGAGGAGCAACAAAGTAATAATTGGGATATTTTTTCCTTTACTTGATCTATTTGTGCATTTGCTATAAAGTAAAAAGGCACAGAGAACATCCACCAAGCACAGTGATTGCATTTTTTTTTCTTGTTTGACAGTGGGAAGCAGCATAAAAAGGTTTTCTTTCTGGTTCTGTGTCACAGCTTGGAGATAGATGATAACCTGTTGGGGGGTGGGGGGATGAGCTTTTATCACACTCCTTAATGAATGTTGATACCACCCTGCTGCTAAAATATAGAAGCTTTCAATGTCTTATTTTTAATTTCAGGAATGGGCAGCAGTGTCCCCTGCATTAACAAGGACCTTCCACTTTACGGTTCAAGGAAAGAAGTCTGCATCTGCTAAAGTCTCTGATTCGGTAAAATTTCTAGAGACATTCTTTGCATGGGAGAGTAGCCCTGGTCAAAAATCAAAGCTATCGTCCTGAATTCTCATATGCAAAACTTTGCAAAAATCTTTGTCTAGTAAACTTTGTATTTTTTTACCAAGCAGGATTTCTCCAATTCATTACTCCTATACAGCCTGAACACTGCCTTAAGGAGGACCTGTCACCTCCTGTGCCGGGGTGACAGGCTCCCAACCCCCCATTAGATTCCCCTATACTTACCTCATCGCGCCGGGTCCCGCTTCCTGAGCTGATCAGGTGACTGAGATTTCAGCGCCCGAAGCCCGGCGCGCGCTCACAGGAGAGTCAGATGCCCATAGAGAATGAATGAGGAGTCCGATGCGCCGTCATTCTCTATGGGCATCGGACTCTCCTGTGAGCGCGCTCGCCGCGCGATGAGGTAAGTATAGGGGGATATCTAACAGGGGGTCGGGAGCCTGTCACCCCGGCACGGGGGGTGACAGGTTTCCTTTAATTATCTGGCACATATGTAGTGTTTAGCCTGATGATGATTAGAATTTTTTTTTCCTGGGGGCATTCCTAATGGTGAATTGACATGTTATCTAAGTTCCTCACATCAGTACAATTACAACCATATGTAACTTGTATAACTTTTATTTTATTTGATGGATTTAAAAAAAGTAAAACCTTTTATAAAAGCTAAATGTGTTTAAAATAGCTCTAATACCATCCTTATAACACTTTTATTTTTTGGTCTATAGGGCTGTGTGAGATGTCATTTTTTGCACCATGATCTGTACTTTCGATAGATACCTTGGTTGCGTATATGCAACTTTTAGATTACTTTTTATTACAATGTTTCTGGATTTGATGCAACAAAAAAATGCACAATTTTGCACATTGGAATTTTTTGGTGCTTACGCTCTCATAGAGATCAATGCTGTGTATATCCACAGCACAAATCCATTAGATCAGTGATACAATGCTCTGGGCTACGCGGCGCTGAGGCCTGGCCCAGGCAGAAGAACAGATCATGGGGGGGAGATCCAACCCTCTAGACACCAGGGACACCAGGAATTTAAATGCTTATTTAGCCGACACAGCGAGGGGACCGCGCGGCTAATAGATGCGTTCAAAGCGCGACAATGCAACAAAGGCAGATTACATGCCCATCTGGAAAGTGACAAAATGTGGTGGCCAGGGGCACAATAATGACCTTTGCAACCCGTATTCTTATGCCACTGCCTCCACCATTTCCCAGCCATATGCACATGTGCATATTTTTATTAGGGCATTTAGGGAGAGTGAGAAAAGATGAATGATGCTACAGAGCAGATGGAGTGAATGCAGCAGGGCACATTAATGCTACCATAGGACAACTAGGAAAGTATAAATTTGTTTTTGATTTCCTATTCCAGATTTCTACACAATACCCAGTAGTGGACCATGAGTTTGATGCAGTCGTGGTTGGTGCTGGTGGTGCAGGACTGCGAGCAGCATTTGGCTTGTCTGAAGCAGGATTTAATACAGCATGTATCACAAAGCTATTTCCTACAAGATCTCACACAGTAGCAGCACAGGTAATTTATTTTTAAGGAATTCTTCGTCAATATTGTGATTTTCCAAATTTGACTATTTAAAGGGGTTGGCTACCTTATAGTAAAATAGTTCAGTGTACATTATTAGTTAATGTAGTCACAGCACTTACTGACAGCAGCTTCCTGTGTACCCCATAGATCTAATATCAGGCTCCTCTCCTCCAGGTTGTGCTGTCCTGCTCTGTGGTGATTCTGTCCATAAGATGGCCGACATGTGACCATGCCCCACCCTCTGTGTCCTCCATAGGCAAATACAGGGGTATATGATATCAGCGCTGCAAGGCACAAAGGAAGCTGCTGTAAATATATACAGTGCTTACATTTACTAACTGAGCGATTTTACTATAATGTGGTTAAACCCTTTTTATTTGATTAGCGGTGGTGGCTGCTGAAGTTGGATAAAGCCCTAAGGCTATGTGGAAAACATGGATATAGTCATTGGCTGTATCCATGTTTTCCAGACAACCTTAGAGCTTTATCCAAGTTCAGCAGCCCCCGCTAATCAAATACCGAACGTTCGGGTTCGGATCGACTCGAACCCGGTTCGCTCATCTCTAGTTATATGTTACACTTATGCTGGGTTCACACTGCATTTTTATTTATTTTTTTTGTGTTGCCCGCTCACTGTTTTTTTAATCAGAACTTATCTCTCACTTTACCAGAACAATATAGTAACGCTGAGCTGTGGTTGCAAATCAAAGAGTATAGATACATCTGCAACTGTTTTTTCATGTTCAAACACCTAACTATAAAATTGTTCTAGGGTGGTATAAATGCAGCTTTGGGTAACATGGAAGATGATAACTGGAGGTGGCACTTTTATGACACAGTGAAAGGATCTGATTGGTTGGGTGATCAAGATGCCATCCATTACATGACAGAGCATGCACCAGCATCTGTTCTTGAGGTTAGTACTAAAATTACATACTGTTGCTGCATATTATCTAATGATATGAATGTGCTTTTAGCACATTAAACTAATGTATAAACAAAGGACAGTGTGTGGTGGTCTTTTATGCAAACATGCTAAGGCACTTTTCACATGTTTGCGGTGTCCATTTGCCATATGCACTGGGAAAATCGAAATGAGGGGGTTTGTTAAGTGATTTAAAACCAGAACATGTGAACACACCCTAAAGTACAATACAACAAGTTTTTAAAGCGACTCTCTACCCACAATCTGACACCCCCCCCCCCCCAAACCGCTTGTACCTTCAGATAGCTGCTTTTAATCCAAGATCTGTCCTGGGGCCCGTTCAGCAGGTGATGCAGTTATTGTGCTAAAAATGTACTTTTAGGGTAGCTTCACACGTACCGTATCGCTGCGTTTTTGCGTTAAAAACGCTGCGTTATTAACGCAGCGATACGGTATGTGTGAAGCTACCCTAAATCCGGCAGCGCTGTGTCTAACGGCCGGGGCTTACATTTGTATAAGCATTAGGCTGGCACAACCTCTCTGTCCCTCCTCCCCAACCTCCTCATCATTAGGAATGCTTCAGGCAGATTGCTTCCTATTCCCCACCTGTGTGTATAATGAACATGGGCTGGATCGTTAATACACCTGTGCAAAGCTCAAACAGCAGTAAATGTTCCTGGACTATTCCTAATGATGAGGAGGGTGGGGAGGAAGGACGGAGAGGTGGTGCCAGCCTAATGCATATACAAATGTAAGCCCCGGCCGTTAGACACAGCGCTATAGGATTAAAAGTTGTTTTTAGGAGACTAACTGCATCACCTGCCGAAGGGACCCCTGGACTGGTCTTGGATTAAAAGCAGCTATCCGAAGGTACAAGTGGTTTGGGGGGGACAGATTGTGGCTACAGAGTCGCTTTAAATGCCTGGAAAAAAGATGGTTTAAAGTTCTTTAATTCCTTGTTTCTTATACTGTATATTTACATTTACTGGAAAATTTTCTTTTTCTGGTAGCTTGAAAACTACGGAATGCCCTTCAGTAGGACAGAACAAGGGAAAATCTACCAGCGCGCTTTTGGTGGACAAAGCCTGAAGTATGGTAAAGGTGGGCAGGCTCATCGCTGCTGCTGTGTAGCGGATAGGACTGGACATTCATTGCTACACACTTTGTATGGAAGGGTAAGGGGATAAGTAAAAAAAAAAAAACAGTGTCATATATGCAATATTGTAACTACATGACATCCCAACGAAACAAGATGCAGATTGGCAGTAGAACAGACAAAATATCTTAAAAATGGTTTAACTCATAAATGAAACATTTAGGGCCATACATATCATCCTTTTTTGTGCCATTATTTTGGCAAAAAAAGGTGTTTTTGTGCACAGTGTATATTTTTTGCTTGGAGGGTGCATAGTTAGGGTGTGGTTTATTTTAGCTACTTTTTTAGCCAGATTTATTTAAAAAAAAAAGCACAAAAATTGCAGAATATTTATCAAGGCCTATACTACTATTAATTTGTGAGCATGGAGTAATCTCAATCTTTCCTTTATGACCTGTTCTCTTTTTACAGTCTGTTCCTGGCTTTGGCTTAAAAAATCTGTCAGATAAATCTTTCTGTATAAACACACCCTAAGGTTATGTTCACACAATGGACCCACATCTAGAGGACATTTATGTCATGTTCTGTGGATATGCCATAAGTGTCCCGGATGGTTATTCCCTTTTAACCTCTTAAGGACGCATGACGTACCCGTACGTCATGCGCCCGTATCAGGTGTTCAGAGCGGGGCCGCGTGGCGACCCCGCTCTGAACCGCCGCGGTTCCAGGTGCCGCTTGTATTAGCGGGCACGGTCGTATCACCGTGTCCGCTAATACAGTAATCAGAGCGTAGAAACTGAAATTTCTCATCAACTATGAAGATCTTTATTAAAACATAACTTTTATTATAATTATAATGTTAATAATAGAATGTGCGATAAAGTGAAATTAAAAACAAGCGGTGTAACCAAAGCCTTTCTATACTTTTTGTAATAAATATGGATGAAAATTGTGGCTCAGTTTGGCAGCCTGCGATGTCACTGCGATTATCAGATAATATCAGATAGAACAAACCATATGAGTGTCCTGGGAGCAGATCGCTCCTGACTCTTTGCTTTCTGGACACGGTATCGTATGTCTGCTAGTGATGGTTAAACAAATTCAATATGATTCACTGTTATAGCGATAAATGGTAATCTTATCAGTGAGATTTACTTAGTGCCAGATGAAAGACGGGCTAGGTACGACTATACCGGCATTGGGAAACACTTCCCTTGTAAGCCCCAGGTAGCAGCCCAGTCGATTCAAGCACTAACAGTGACAGACAGCCGCATAATTGGTGACCCGTCTATCAGTGTTACAGTATCATCGCTACAAAGTTGCAGTGAACTATTTGATATCGCAGTTTGTACCGCTGTTCAATCTGAAGCTTTCAATAGTAAAAGGCAATCAGAGCGCGGTTCTGCTCTCGCCCGGCAGCGCCGCCGCCACTGCCGAAATACAGGACCAGAACCACCGCTAGTCTATTTGGCTAGGTTACACCATTATTTAAAACCTCTAAACATTAACCCTCCACCACCCTAACGTTTCACCACTATATCGTGGCTTTATCAAGGGGAAACTCAGAACTATAGTGTACATGACAGCTGCATCCGATTACCGGATGCAGCACTTCCCTGGTGTCTAGTGGGGGAGATCGCTCCTCCGGGACAACGTCCCGTTACTGCTGCCGGCCGGGGACCGCTCCAAGATGGCAGCCGAAAGCAAACGAGTGCCGATCTCATTGATCTTTGCTGTATAACTATACAGCAAAGATCTCAATGAGAGATCAAAGTGTATATACTAGAAGTCCCCAAGGGGGGCTTCTAGTATATGTGTAAAAAAAAAAAAAAAGCATTGTTATAAGTAAAAAGCCCCCTCCCCTAATAAAGGTCCGAATCACCCCCCTTTTCCCAGGTTTTAAATAAAAGTAAATAAATAAATAAATAAACATGTTTGCTATCGCCATGTGCGTAATCGCCTGAACTATTAATTAATCACATTCCTGATCTCGCACGGTAAATGGCGTAAGCGCCCAAAAATCCCAAAGTGCAAAATTGCGCATTTTTGGTCGCATCAAATCCAGAAAAAAATTAATAAAAAGCGATAAAATAGTCGTATATGCGCAATCAAGGTACCGATAGAAAGTAAACATCATGGCGCAAAAAATTACACCTCACAGCCCCATAGACCAAAGGATAAAAGCGCTATAAGCATGGGAATAGAGCGATTTTAAGGAACGTATATTTGTTAACAATGGTTTGAATTTTTTACCGGCCATCAGATAAAAGAAAAGTTATACATGTTATATATCATTTTAATCGTAACGACTTGAGGAACATGCATAACAAGTCAGTTTTACCCCAGGGCGAATGGCGTAAAAACACAGTCCCCCCAAATAAAAGAAATGCGTTTTTTTGTTCAATTTCACCACACTTTGAATTTTTTTCTGGTTTCGCAGTATACTTTATGCAAAACTTCAGCCTGTCATTGCAAAGTACAATTAGTGACGCAAAAAATAAGGGCTCATGTGGGTTTCTAGGTGGAAAAATGCAAGTGCTATGGCCTTTTAAGCACAAGGAGGAAAAACCGAAAACGCAAAAACGAAAATTGGCCCCGTCCTTAAAGGGTTAAGGCTTCCTACCACGTATAAAAAACGGCCATTATTTGGCACTAGGGATGAGCGAATTTACAATAGGAACTAAGCGAATTGCATCGTTAGGATTGGCCGTCAGCTTGTCAGGCTGCTGGCTTTGAAGTCTGTGCAGCTCTGTGATGCTTCACTCCAGGTGCTGGGAAAAGCTGGATTCAATCCTGGAAAACTTCTTTCCATTTCCCAGGACTAGATCCAGCTTTTCCCGGCACCCAGGGAGGAGCAACACAGACTTTAAAGCCAGCAGGCTGACAAGCTGACGGCCAATCCTAACGATGCGCTTCGCTTCGTTCCTACTGTAAATTTGCTCATCCCTAGTTTTGAGTATCAAACAACAGCCGTTGTTTTAAATGAAAAATTGCATTGAAGTCTATGGACAGTGGCTGCAAATAAACAACATGAACAATACTTTGATGGCCGTAGCCAAACAACAGCTGTTGTTCAATAAATTATGTGAAACAACGGCCATTGTTTGCATTGACTTCAATTTGGAGTACTCAACAATTTATAGTTGTGTAAAGATGCCAGTACTGTGAGGTAGAAATCTGATGTGTTATTTATTGACAACCCTGTTATTTATTACATCACTGTCAGAAGAAATGCGGACGGGGGTCGACACGAATGTATAATGCACTACACGTCCGGGTCATGTATAAACATGATGACAGTCTCTTAAAACATAGTAGTGGCTGGCGGCCATTATATTACTATTACCTGAGATATAGAAATACTGGAAGGACAAAGATCATGTGACGCCGCTATCACTCCATGACCCATGTGGCAGATATCCTGTTTCTACATATTTTCTTCTTTACAAAGTAATAGAACTTTATTAACCCCTTAACGACATCGGGCGTAAACTTACGCCCTCGCGCCCTGGTACTTGGCGCATCAGGGCGTAAATTTACGCCCGATATTTCCCCGATCGCTGCGTGTTCGCACACAGCGATCGGGGAAGATGGCCTGCTATAAATCATAGCAGGCCATCTTAGCTTCACGGCACGGGGGGTGGTTAACACCCCCCGTGCTTACGATCGCCGCTATAGGCTGATCAATTCAGATCAGCCAACAGCGGCGATCGGAACCTTTCCGGGTCATCGGCGACCCGATGACCCAGAAAAAAATGGCGGTCGGTGCTGTCCGAGGACGGCACCGACCGCCATTACTGTAAAAAGTAATGGTGATCGCCGTGCCACCGGCCCGATCGCCGTGAACGGCCGGCCGGCCGTTCACGGCGATCGGGCCGGTGGCACGGCGATCAGAGTCCCACAAAATAGTAAATACCTGCCCTGGACCCCTCAGCTAGGTAGCCGAGGGGTCCAGAGCAGGTATTTGTACATTACTCACCTGTCCCGGGCTCCTGATCGGCGTCTTCCGGGTTCGCGGCGTCCTTGTCTTCGTTCGGGTCTTCGGCTTCCTCCGTGACGTCACGTTCGGCTTCTCTCGGCTGTTTTCGGCTCCAGCGTCAGCTTTTTCCATGTTTTGCGCTCTGCTGCCCTCTAGCGGCTAATATGTGTAATACACTTATCAGCAGCTACAGGGATGTTCAGAATGTAGAAAGTTTTTTTTTTTTTTTTTTCAATTTTTTTTTTTTTCTATTTTCCGCACCCTATCGCCGCTGAGTGTTGATCAGCATCGCACGAAAGTGCGCTGCTAATCAGCAACTCCTCCTTTTTGGCGTAGGGTGTTTTTTTTCTATATTCTACTGCCACGGTCTGCTGATAAGTGCCGCACATAAGTGCGGCATTTATCAGCAACTCCTTTGTTGGCGTAGGTTTTTTTTTTATACTTACTGTAAAAAAACACGTAAAAAACACTACATTACACCACACTACATTGAATAAAGTTTGACACTACACCACTACATACCCCATATACTAGTCCCCATATAAAGATGGCCCCCAGGGTGTTTTCGGCGTCAGAGGGATACGTTATTATTGCCTCCGACACCGAAACAGCCAGTGAGGATGAATGGGGGGATCCTTCTTTCCTCCATTCATCCTCATCATCCTCATCATCCAGTGACGTGTCTGGGGGTAGCGTAGCGTACGCTGCCCCCAGACACGTCTTTTCCGCCAGTACCGTCCCAATAAGAGATGACGGTATGGTGTGAAATTCTACAAACTCTGTGAGCATACCTCAGGGTACTCTTACAGATTTAGGGTACGTGCACACTGCAGAATGGTGAAGGATAACCCTTTGTGCATTCCGCAGCTGGCACCCACCGGCGGACTGTTGCGGGCGCATGTCTCTACCCGTGTCATAGACTCCATTCTATGCACGGGTGGATTTCGTTGTCCGTCCAAAGAATGAATACGTTGGACAGAGAGCGGAATCCGCCCGTGCATAGAATGGAGTCTATGACACGGATGGAGACGTGCGCCTGCATCAGTCCGCCGGTGGGTGCCAGCTGTGGAATGCACGAAGGGTTATCTGACGCGATTCCGCAGTGTGCACGTACCCTTAGAGTGTATGTAGGAAGGGACACCCGAATCCAGCCCCAGATGCCCCCCCCCCCCCCATCCTCGGAACAAGTGGGAAGATCGTCCGGGAACTGATCTTCCCACTGCTGGATAAAGGTCACCACCTGTACGGGGATAACTTTTATACCAGCGCCCCCTCTTCCAGTCCCTCGCTGCCCTGTAGCTTGCGGCACGATCCGAAAATATCAGAAGTAGTAATAGCGCCCTAATATTTAGCAGCCATGGAGCGGACCCAGCGCTTCTGGATATGAAGGACCCCGGATCGCACCAGGGCAACATTTTCCAGGTGACGTCCCCCACACTGGAAAACAGGAGACCCCAGAAGAAGTGCAGAGTGTGGCGTAACACGGGGATCAGGAAGGACACCATTTACCAGTGTGACACCTGTCCTGATCCCCCCGTCCTCTGCATACTGGATCGCTCCAAGGCGCACCACACGTCATTGGGGTTCTACATTATCTATATTCTGTCCCTTATTCCTATTTCAGGGGTCACGTTGATCCAGGGACTATTCTGATCGCCATTATGGAGTCGGGAAGAATTTTTTCCCAGTGATGAGGCTACTGTCGTCTGCCTCACGAGGGGTTTTTGCCTTCCTCTGAATCAACATAGGTTGAATTTGATGGACACCTGTCATTTTCAACCTTATAAACTAATAATTGGCCCAATACCCCCAAATAAATTAGAATGGTCCCTTTTCCCCAGCTAAGTAGGTATGGCCGCCATTCCCATTAGAGGATGCCATGATGCAATTACAAAGCCTCTGTGCGGCCAGGACAGTAGAAACCCCCCACAAGTGACCCCATTCTGGAAACTACACCCCATAAGGAATCTAACAAGTGGGGCAGCGGGGATATGGCCCCCTGGTGACGGCCACATTTGGGATGTGAAAATGAAAAAAATTGTATTTTTTATTTTCTCGGCACATGTTCTACGTAAGTGCCCGTCACCAGTGGGGTCCATATGCTCACTGCACCCCTTGTTAGATTCCTTATGGGGTGTAGTTTCCAGAATGGGGTCACTTGTCAGGGGTTTCTACTGACCTGGCAGCACAGGAGCTTTGTAATTGCGACATGGCCTCCATCCTCCATTCCAGCCTCTAAATGGCGCTCTGTCCCTTTGGTGGCTTGCCCTGTGCCCATATAGCACATTATGCCCACATGTGGGGTATTTTCGTACTCAGGGGAAACTACCCTACACGTTTTGTGTTCATTTTCTTTTTTAACCCCTTGTGGAAATGGAAAAAAATCAAGGCTAGACCAACATTTAGTGTAATTTTTGTAACATTTTTACTCTAAATCATTAATCTTGTCATGATTTTTTCATTTTCACAAGGGGTTAAAAGATAAAAAAAAAACATTTAATGTGTAGCGCAATTTCCCCTGAGTACGGAAATACCCCACATGTGGACATAAAGCGCCATGCGGGTGCAGGGTAAGCCTCCGAAGGGAAGGAGCGCCATTTGGTTTTTGAAGGCTGGATTTGGATGGAATGGATTTCGAGGGGCCATGTTGCATTCAAAAGGCCCCTGTGTTGCCAAGACAGTTGAAACCCCCCACAAGTGACCCCATTATGGAAACTGCACCCCTCAAGGAATGTAACAAGGGGTGTAGTGAGCATATGGACCCCACTGGTGACGGACACAAATGTGGAACAATGTGGCGTGAAAATGAAATATTAAATTTTTTACACTATAATGTTGGTTTAGCCTTGAATATATCATTTTCACAAGGGGTTAAAAGAGGGAAAAAAACAAAATGTGTAGAGCAATTTCCCCCGAGTCCGTAAATACCCCACATGTGGACATAAAGCGCCATGTGGGCGCAGGGCAAGCCTCCGAAGGGAAGGAGCGCCATTTGGATTTTGGAGGTTGGATTTGGCTAGAATGGATGATGAACGCCATGTCGCATTTACAGAGCCCTCGTGCTGCCAAAACACTGGAAACCCCCCACAAGTGACCCCATTCTGGAAACTGCACCCCTCAGGGAATCTAACAAGGGGTGCAGTGAGGATATGGACCCCTTGATGACGGGCACATTTGTGCCATGAAAGTGAAAAAATGAAATTTTTCCCTTTCACGTCACATTGTTCCACATTTGTGCCCGTCACCAGTGGGGTCCATATGCTCACTGAACCCCTTGTTAGATTCCTTGAGGGGTGTAGTTTCCAGAATGGAGTCACTTGTGGGGGGTTTCCAGTGTCTTGGCAGCACGAGGGTTCTGTAAATGCGACATGGCCCTTGAAATCCTTTTCAGTGAAATTCAGCTTCCAAAAGCCAATTGGCGCTCCTTCCCTTTGGAGGCTCGTCCTGCGCTCCCTTGGCACTTTATCGCCACATGTGGGGTATTTCCGTACTCGGGAGAAACTGCGCTACACATTTTTTGTCTTTTTTTGCCTCTTATCCCTTTAAGAAAATGAAAAATTGAAGGCTAGAACAACATTTTAGTGTAAAAAAAATTTTTTTCTTTTTTCAAGCCATATTGTTCTGAAAATCTGTGAAGCACCTGTGGGGTCCAGATGCTCACCGCACCCCTTGTTACATTCCTTGAGGGGTGTAGTTTTCTAAATGGTGTCCTTTTTAGGGGTGTTTTTTAGGTTTTGGCACCCCAGAGCCTCTGCCAACCTGAAGTGGTACAGTCAGAAATTACCAAATATAACGGAGGCGTTGAAATTCACTAGGCGCTCCCTTATATCTGAGGCTTGTGGTTGCGTCAAATAGCGCAATAGGGTCACATATGGGGTATTTCTATAAACTGCAGAAACGGGACAATAATTATTGGGGTGCATTTCTCTGGTAATAGGTTTATAATTATGAAAAATATTGGATTACAATAAAATCTCTGCACAGAAAATTAAAATTTTCAAATTCCTTACACACTTAGCTTTTATTTCTGTGACTCCCCTAAAGGGTTAAAACACTTTCTGGATATGCTTTTGCAGAGTTTGGGGGGTGCAGTTTCTGAAATGGGGTGCTTTGTGGGGCTTTCTAACATACAGGCCCCTCAAATACACTTTAAACCTGAACAGGTCCCTAAAAATATCTGATTTTGAAATTTTACTGAAAATTTGGAAATTTGCTGCTAATGTTTTAAGCTCCCCATTGTCTAAAAAAAATGAAAGATAGTTTAATAAATGCCGCCAACATAAAGTAGACATGTTGCTAATGCTATTTAATATATAATTTATGTGGTATAACCACTTTCTGTATACGCAAAAAAGTTTCAAAGTTGGAAAAATGCATTTTTTCACATTATTTGGTTTTTTTTCATAAAGATTTGTTATGAGTATCGACTCCAATTTACCAGAAATGTAAAGTACAATATGTCACGAGAAAACAATCTCAGAATCAGCCGGATAGGTAAAAGCATCCCGAAGTTATTAATGAATAAAGTGACACTGGTCATATTCATAAAATTTGTCTCTGTCATTAAGGCCATTTCAGGCTCTGTCCTTAAGGGGTTAAAGCAATGTATTTGAAAAAAATTAGTCCTGGAAGGTAAATAGGGTAAGTAACACATCTAAATTGATAATTTCTTATCTGTATTCAGTCTCTTAGATATGACACCAGCTATTTTGTAGAATACTTTGCTTTGGATCTTTTAATGGAAAATGGAGAATGCCGTGGTGTTATTGCTTTGTGCATGGAAGATGGATCCATACATCGTTTTAAGGCTAAGAACACAGTCATAGCTACAGGGTGAGTTGTTTTAGGGACATATATTTCTACAGTTTAGGAATGTTTCATTGAAGAGTTTTTCTCTGAACTTTGTCCTTTGCATAGGACATCAAAATCAGATCAGTGGGGGTCCGACTGGATGGCATCCCCACTGATCAGCCGATTGAAAGAGTTTTGGCACTCGTGCAAGCACTGTAGCCTCTTTGTTGCAGGGAACAGCTCTGAACATTGAGTAGTGGCTGTACCTGGTACTACCCTTAGTGACAGTCATTTCAGTAATCCCCCGCCTCCATACAGTTATATTGTCCCTCTGCCTCCATTAAGTAATAATGTCCTTCTGTGCCTACATTTAGTAATAATGTCCCACTGTGTATCCATTTAGTGATAATGCCCCCTCTCCCTCCATTTAGTAACAATGTTCCTCTCTGCCTCAATACAGTAATAATGCCCCTGTGCCTCCATTCAGTATTAATGCCCCCTGCACCTTTATATTGTAATAATGCCACCTGTGTCTCCATTTAGAAAAAAACAAAACTAATACTCACCTAGCCCCGGTTCCAAGGAGCACCCCATGTCTTGCAACCTCAGCGAGTGAGGGGATTGCTTCCCAGCAGCTCATAGGCTGCAGGTCTGAAGTGCCTGCAGGCTATGAGTGAATGGTGGAGTGGGTTGTTCACAGCAGCCCCTCCACCTCGCTACTTCACTGCATCTGGAGAGCTTCTGGAGCGTCAGTGCCCCATAAGCCGCAGATGGCAAACTCTGTGTGAATACACCTTTATAGCAAATCCAACAGTTATTGTGTTGGCCTTGCTTCCAGAGACACTTGGTAGTGAGTATAATTCCCGACTTTTTTTTCCCCCTGCATATTCTGCTCAATGTCAGTAAATCCATTTGACTGAGGCAGCTTTAGCAGGGTAGAAATTTAACAGTGACCCGGCAAGTTATAATGTTACGAAGACTTCCCCTGTTACCCCCCCCCCTTTTCCTTTATCAATGGCTGAGTATGTGAAGCAACATATTCAGCTTAAAATTGAATGACAGTGTCCCATGCATTGGCCTTATTCTGCTTGTAACAATTCTCGATGGAACGCTCTGTTAATCTGTACTTTTCTTTACAATGTCTTTAATATAATGCCTGTATTGTTTTACTGAAACCTAAAATAATTAAAATATCTTTAAAAAAATAAAATAAAAATGACACATTCATCCCATTAGCCTGCCCCTCCCATTAGCCTGACCCTCTGCAGTAGGGATGGTCCGAACCCGCCGAGGTTCGGGTTCGGCTGAACCTAAACGCTCGGCATCAGATTACCGATGATTACCTATGGCTATGGCTGTATCCCAGTTTTCCAGGCGTTCCTCCCGCTGGATCCGCCCGCTGCACGGAGCGGGCAGACAGCGGTAATCATTGCGGATGGTTCGGGTTCGTACGAACTCCGTACGAACTCAGTTCAGACCATTCCTACTCTGCAGTGATGTCACTCTGTTGATAATCACTGTAGAGTGCTGGATAAATATTTAAGAGAGAGTGAGTGGGCCAACAGAGTGGATCACTGTACAGAGGGTGGTAGTCCTGCTTCCAGTGCACCAAACCACCTAATTTACATATTATGTAAAGTGAAAATTTACTGAAAATGGCTCTGAGGATGAAGGTAGGAAAACTAACTTCATTATTAGAGTCCCAGGCACTGTGGTTACATAAACATTACATATCTTCTATTAAAAGTTCTGGATTTAAAGCATAACAACATACAGTAATATAATATGTTATAATTGCTAGTGTTTCAATTTACTTATTAGAGGATCATTTTTCTTCCTTTGTCCCAGGGGATATGGTCGAGCCTATTTTAGTTGCACTTCAGCACACACATGCACCGGTGACGGCAATGCCATGGTGACACGAGCTGGGCTACCCTGCCAAGACTTGGAGTTTGTACAGTTTCATCCAACAGGTACAGTAAAAACATCACTGCCTGAAACTAATGGAAGATGCAGTCCTCCTCTCTCAATTCAAGCAGGGTTAACAGGCGCAACTTAATCTTGCTAGAATTGGGAGAGGAGGACTGCATCTTGCTACGGCCCTGGTGTGGGTTTGCAGGAAGGCTGCACACTGGTTCTCTTCTTGAGTATACACATGGAGAGTTGTGCCTCGATCCTGCACAACTTAGCCAAGTGAGAGGGGACCCGGTTTTACTTCGCTACTGGAATTCTATCCATCCTATTGCAAGCGGATTGATACTACTTGGAAACTGGAAAATACGTTCTTTACCTGATTCCCCAGTGGCTAAAATGTAACTTTTATTAGAATTATTAAAAGTATACCAAAGACTATGGTGGAGTGCGAGTTAAAATGTCAATGAGACGGCAATCCCTTTGCCAGACTTATCGTAAAGTAATGCCATCACTTTGAAAAAGTTAGTTTACCTGACGAAACATGTCAGTAGGCATGGCTCTTTTTAATTGTCTCTGAGATCAAGGTAGCGTCGTAGGGAGAGCTATGCAGTAATGGGGAACTAGTGGGATAACGAGCATATACAGTACCAAATCGCTCTGAACCGAGGCTAGTCTAAGCAGCATAGCTTGTAACGTGCTAGGCAAGAAATAGAAAAAATTCCGAGTGCACTCACCGGTGGTGTAGATGAAATATCCTTTTATTCGCGCATATTAGCGCAGTGTAAATTCATGGGGAGAGGGAAAAGGAGGACGCCAACACCTTCCACCAGGGATTACAGCTGTTTCACGCCCACTGATCGGCGCTTCTTCAGATCCCGCCCCTTCGGTCACGTCACTCCATATACTCCCACGGTGTGACGTGTCAGAATGGTAGGCGTTACAATGTGTATTAAAAACAAAATATCTCTGTTATACATACAGAAAGAACTGGATATATACAAGACAAGCGATCATAGAAACATACTAAGGTCAGTACGGTCGTTTAGACCTGTCTGTCCTTGTGCATTGGTAGCGAGTATTAGACGTGACTCACATTGGAGTAACTGCCGGTTGGCGTCTCCATACTTGTTTGGGTATATTCGTTTTAGTCCCAGGAACTTGAGATCTCTCACATCCCCTTTATGTTTCTCATTCATATGGTTTATTAAACGTGGTGCCCCCTGTAGTGTACGTAATGACCTGACATGCTCACTGAACCGTTTGTTCATAGGACGGATGGTTTTTCCTATATAAAAAAACCCACATGTACAAACAAGGGCATATACCACAAATTTTGTTTTGCAGCAAATCATGTCAGGTATATTGCAGGTGTATCCACCTAAATTTAACGTTTTGGATTGCAGCATATTCGGGCACCATTTACAACTACCGCATTTATAATTGCCATATAACATATTACCGAGCCAGTTGTCTTTTTTATTTATTTCTTTACTGGAATATTTACTACGCACTATTATATCTTTAATATTCCTAGTACGTCTAAAGGTAATCATGGGTTTAGTGGCATACAGTTCAGCATAAAGAGGGTCATGCCGGACAATATACCAGTTATCCAGGATAGCCTTTCGTATAGTATCTGCTAATGGGCCATATTTAAAAGAAAAAACAAAACGTGCCTTCTCATCTGTCTTATTTGTGTATTTTTTGTGACGTCTTTTGCGATTGAGTAAGTCTTTTTGTTGTTGCTTAAATGCTCTATCATTAGCTTGTTGTAAGATGTCTAGTGGGTAGCCTCGCCTATTGAGGCGTTCAGTTAATTCATTTGCCTGTAGTTGGTACATCTCATCAGAATTGTTGATCCTCCGTAATCGGAGATACTGTCCGTACGGGACGGCTGTCTTAGTGTGTGGGGGATGGTAGCTGGAGTAGTGGAGGATAGCATTAGAAGCTGTGGGTTTACGGTAGCTAGTGGTATTTATCTGGTTATCTTGTATAGTGACAAGTACATCCAAGAATTCTATTTGTGTGTCATGATGTTTACTGGTGAATGTCATGTTCATATTGTTACTATTTAAGTAGTCAATGAATGAGGAAAATTCTTCAGTAGTTCCCGACCATATAACGAAGACATCGTCCACAAATCTTTTATAACAGTTCAGATGTATTAGATAGGGGTTACTCTTAGAAAATACAATTTCCTTCTCCAGTATGGCGAGGTACAGGTTGGCGAGGGTACAAGCGACGGGCGTACCCATCGCTGTACCCTCGCCCTGTCTGTACCATTCGTCATCAAATTGAAAACAATTATTTTGCAAAATAAAATATAAGGCCTCGCATATAAAGTCCACAAAACCCTTACTTTTTTCAGTTTTTTCTAGTAGTTGGCGCACAGCAGCAACACCCTTGTCGTGGGGTATACGGGTATATAAACTTTCCACATCTATGGTGGCTAGCAATGCCCCCTGTGGCCATTCTATGTCTGCCAAGCTGGTCAAGAACTCATTCGTGTCTTTTACTAGGGATGGCACGCCTATTAATAGCGGTTTCAGTAACCATTCCAAGTACTTAGATAGCGGCTCCGTGGTGGAGCCAATGGCAGCAACTATGGGCCGTCCTGGTGGTGGAATAATCCCTTTGTGTAATTTTGGTACATGGTACCATATGGCATTTTTAGGGTTAACTGGGAGCAATTTTTCAGCTGTTCTTTTGGATATAATGTTTTTTTCCACGTAGGTGCGGAGCAATGTTTGTAATTTATTTAATATTTTGGGGGTGGGGTTTTCTTTTAGTTTGGTATATGTGGTGGTGTCACTTAGTTGTCTTTTACCCTCTGATTCATAGTCTTTTCTCCACATAACTACTAGATTTCCCCCCTTATCAGCTTTTTTGCAGATGATTTCATTATGTTCTTTTAACCATTTAAGTGCGTCTTTTTCTTTAGGTGTAATATTTGCGGGGTCATGTGGATATATGAGTGCCTTTACCTGTTCTAAGACTTTTTGTTGGAACAATTCCAGATTACTATCTGGGCTTATAGGGGGAGAGAATGTACTTTTGAGACCTCCTGTAAAAAAACCAGATTCATCGTTACTACAGTATAATTCATTGCTATCTGACAACTGCAATAAGGTACTTAGTCCCTGTCTGTCCAATTCGTCCTCAGCCCCTGCTAGAAAAAAACCCAGAGAACCCACTTCTACTGGTGTCTCTCCCTCCACTTCTTTTTTGGTACCATGAGAACCCACATTTAAAGAATGTGGATATTTCATCTACACCACCGGTGAGTGCACTCGGAATTTTTTCTATTTCTTGCCTAGCACGTTACAAGTTATTACTGAACTTTGTCCGATTGCTGCACCGCATGATAAGGTGGATGTAAGAGTGAACTTTTGCTATATACGCTGCTGGCGAAGCTATTTGTGTAATAGAAGCCGTAGTAGTGCCGACTTGTTTCTATCTATGAACTGACTTGGATAACTGGACTGTTTTCTGTTTAAGTCTGAGCACACACACAAGGCTCATTTTCAAAACCTCCAACCATGGAACTCAACATGGATACTACTGTGGAGGCTAACCTCCAATTAGCCGTGGACCAGCTGACAGCGTTCACTCTAGATGCGGGGAGACAGGACGCCAACACCTTCTTTATGACATGTGAACATAGAGACATAACACAAACAATGAGTGCCAAAGGACTCGAATATAAAGTATATAATTTAGCTGAGAGAGAATTACGACTTTTTTGGACATTAAGTTCGTTAAGGTCATATCTGGAATGTGAACGAGTCCCAAGAGGACTTAGAGCATATAAAGAACCCTCACAATTCTCAGATGACCAACATTTCGTGCAGGAATGGAAAGAGTTACATCAAATACATTCCATTAACTTAATGAAATTAATAATCAAAAGAAACGAAACAGAATATGAAATGATTACAACAGAACTGCTAAAAACTAAAACCGAGCTACGAACTAGATTACAAGACGATGAATTCTCTGCCTTCCAAAAAAGACTTGATGGGAAGTTAACAAAATTACAAAATGAGATAAAAGAAATCAAAAAGGATAAATTCATCCGAGATAAAGTAGATTATATGACCGGACGTGCTTTTGAAAAAAGGAAATTTCACACTCCATTAAATAAATACAACAAACGTGAACAGAATAATAAAAACAACGGCAACAACAAAAATAAAAAACAACAAAATAGAAAGAAAAAAACAAGCGACTACTGGACTACGGAGTCCGACACCTCTTCTACTGATGAAAAACAGGAGCAAAAAGCACGTAAAAAAGAAGGGAAAAATACAAAAGATAAACCAAAACCAACCACAGCACCAAAAGAGTCTCTCCCTTTAGGAAAAGGAAAATCAGACGAGGAAGAAGAAGAGGAAACAAAGAGGATCGGAACAAAACGAAAACAAGTATCGTGGAAGAACTAAACAATGTGGACAGTGCCCTAAAAAATGAACCGCCTTTAGTTGTCAACCTCACAAATCTGGAATTGAACAAATCAGTACTATCCGTACTCAACAAGGGACTGAATTACTGTCTAACTGAAGAATTCAATATAGTGGACTTTCAGATAGATATGTATAAAAGTATGCGCAAGTTAAATTTAAAAAAGTTTTTTTCTTCTTTAAATGTGGGTTCTCATGGTACCAAAAAAGAAGTGGAGGGAGAGACACCAGTAGAAGTGGGTTCTCTGGGTTTTTTTCTAGCAGGGGCTGAGGACGAATTGGACAGACAGGGACTAAGTACCTTATTGCAGTTGTCAGATAGCAATGAATTATACTGTAGTAACGATGAATCTGGTTTTTTTACAGGAGGTCTCAAAAGTACATTCTCTCCCCCTATAAGCCCAGATAGTAATCTGGAATTGTTCCAACAAAAAGTCTTAGAACAGGTAAAGGCACTCATATATCCACATGACCCCGCAAATATTACACCTAAAGAAAAAGACGCACTTAAATGGTTAAAAGAACATAATGAAATCATCTGCAAAAAAGCTGATAAGGGGGGAAATCTAGTAGTTATGTGGAGAAAAGACTATGAATCAGAGGGTAAAAGACAACTAAGTGACACCACCACATATACCAAACTAAAAGAAAACCCCACCCCCAAAATATTAAATAAATTACAAACATTGCTCCGCACCTACGTGGAAAAAAACATTATATCCAAAAGAACAGCTGAAAAATTGCTCCCAGTTAACCCTAAAAATGCCATATGGTACCATGTACCAAAATTACACAAAGGGATTATTCCACCACCAGGACGGCCCATAGTTGCTGCCATTGGCTCCACCACGGAGCCGCTATCTAAGTACTTGGAATGGTTACTGAAACCGCTATTAATAGGCGTGCCATCCCTAGTAAAAGACACGAATGAGTTCTTGACCAGCTTGGCAGACATAGAATGGCCACAGGGGGCATTGCTAGCCACCATAGATGTGGAAAGTTTATATACCCGTATACCCCACGACAAGGGTGTTGCTGCTGTGCGCCAACTACTAGAAAAAACTGAAAAAAGCAAGGGTTTTGTGGACTTTATATGCGAGGCCTTATATTTTATTTTGCAAAATAATTGTTTTCAATTTGATGACGAATGGTACAGACAGGGCGAGGGTACAGCGATGGGTACGCCCGTCGCTTGTACCCTCGCCAACCTGTACCTCGCCATACTGGAGAAGGAAATTGTATTTTCTAAGAGTAACCCCTATCTAATACATCTGAACTGTTATAAAAGATTTGTGGACGATGTCTTCGTTATATGGTCGGGAACTACTGAAGAATTTTCCTCATTCATTGACTACTTAAATAGTAACAATATGAACATGACATTCACCAGTAAACATCATGACACACAAATAGAATTCTTGGATGTACTTGTCACTATACAAGATAACCAGATAAATACCACTAGCTACCGTAAACCCACAGCTTCTAATGCTATCCTCCACTACTCCAGCTACCATCCCCCACACACTAAGACAGCCGTCCCGTACGGACAGTATCTCCGATTACGGAGGATCAACAATTCTGATGAGATGTACCAACTACAGGCAAATGAATTAACTGAACGCCTCAATAGGCGAGGATACCCACTAGACATCTTACAACAAGCTAATGATAGAGCATTTAAGCAACAACAAAAAGACTTACTCAATCGCAAAAGACGTCACAAAAAATACACAAATAAGACAGATGAGAAGGCACGTTTTGTTTTTTCTTTTAAATATGGCCCATTAGCAGATACTATACGAAAGGCTATCCTGGATAACTGGTATATTGTCCGGCATGACCCTCTTTATGCTGAACTGTATGCCACTAAACCCATGATTACCTTTAGACGTACTAGGAATATTAAAGATATAATAGTGCGTAGTAAATATTCCAGTAAAGAAATAAATAAAAAAGACAACTGGCTCGGTAATATGTTATATGGCAATTATAAATGCGGTAGTTGTAAATGGTGCCCGAATATGCTGCAATCCAAAACGTTAAATTTAGGTGGATACACCTGCAATATACCTGACATGATTTGCTGCAAAACAAAATTTGTGGTATATGCCCTTGTTTGTACATGTGGGTTTTTTTATATAGGAAAAACCATCCGTCCTATGAACAAACGGTTCAGTGAGCATGTCAGGTCATTACGTACACTACAGGGGGCACCACGTTTAATAAACCATATGAATGAGAAACATAAAGGGGATGTGAGAGATCTCAATTTCCTGGGACTAAAACGAATATACCCAAACAAGTATGGAGACGCCAACCGGCAGTTACTCCAATGTGAGTCACGTCTAATACTCGCTACCAATGCACAAGGACAGACAGGTCTAAACGACCGTACTGACCTTAGTATGTTTCTATGATCGCTTGACTTGTATATATCCAGTTCTTTCTGTATGTATAACAGAGATATTTTGTTTTTAATACACATTGTAACGCCTACCATTCTGACACGTCACACCGTGGGAGTATATGGAGTGACGTGACCGAAGGGGCGGGATCTGAAGAAGCGCCGATCAGTGGGCGTGAAACAGCTGTAATCCCTGGTGGAAGGTGTTGGCGTCCTCCTTTTCCCTCTCCCCATGAATTTACACTGCGCTAATATGCGCGAATAAAAGGATATTTCATCTACACCACCGGTGAGTGCACTCGGAATTTTTTCTATTTCTTGCCTAGCACGTTACAAGTTATTACTGAACTTTGTCCGATTGCTGCACCGCATGATAAGGTGGATGTAAGAGTGAACTTTTGCTATATACGCTGCTGGCGAAGCTATTTGTGTAATAGAAGCCGTAGTAGTGCCGACTTGTTTCTATCTATGAACTGACTTGTCTAAGCAGCATAGCTAGACCACAACCCCCATCACTCCGAATGGAACCCTACATCACGCAATATCCTAAAGAGGCACTAATACAGTGAGGCACTCCCAGCTAATTTTATACTGGTTAGTCCAATGACCATCACAATTATATGTTAGCGATCCTCTGCTGTTACCCTCCCCAGGATTTCTGGATGCATCGAACTCTTAATACCCTGCACAAAGTATCAGTGTGACACACAGCATTTACACACGATACGGCTTGCAAAGGGGTTACCCTGCATCCTTGCCGTCTCATTTACATTTTAACTTACACTCCACTATAGTCTTTGGTATACTTTTAATAATTCTAATAAAAGTTACATTCAGCCACTGGTGAATCAGGTATATTATGTAGTTTCTAGAAATTGATCCAAACATATCTATACCTCCCGGCCTGGCAAGGGTTTAATATCATGTATTACACACCTGGTATTATCATTGTTTTATAATTTAAAAAAAAAAATTTCCATACTGTGTTTTACAACAGGTATTTATGGAGCTGGCTGTTTAATAACTGAAGGAAGTCGTGGTGAGGGAGGTATCCTTGTTAACAGTGAAGGTGAAAGATTCATGGAAAGATACGCGCCTGTAGCTAAAGATCTAGCTTCACGGGATGTTGTTTGCCGCTCTATGACCATTGAAATACGTGAAGGAAGGTCTGTTTATTAAAACTGTATCTCTGTTCATAAGGTAATAAAATATAAAAGAGAAGCAGGACTCTATTTCATCATACATTAATCTTTACCTTATTCTTGTCTTCTTTTACAGAGGCTGTGGGCCAGATAAAGACCATGTCTACCTCCAGCTTCACCATCTCCCACCTCAGCAGTTGGCTTCCCGTCTGCCAGGCATCTCAGAGACTGCAATGATTTTTGCAGGGGTTGATGTCACAAAGGAGCCCATTCCTGTCCTGCCCACTGTCCATTATAACATGGGGGGCATACCTACCAATTATAAAGGCCAGGTATTGTTTTAACAAACTCAGTTTTTCTTACACATAATGTATACTCCAACACTCCCATTTTAGAGCCATGCACTTTTTTTGTATTTAAAGTAAATATGTAGATTGTAAAAATGTATTTAATAATCTATCTTGCAATTTAATTGTTTTACCTTACTACACTACAGTACAGAGAATTCAGTTCAATGGACCTTTAGGTTTCCTAAATCAAAGGAATAATCTGGATAGTTTTAGTTTTACATTGTCATGTTAGACTTGTGGTTGGCGCTCAATTCTGCACTGGTTTATTATTGAAATAAGCTCACTGGACAAAAAATTAGCCACCCGAGTGCGCAAGCACAGATGAATCATTAAGCTGGTGCAGATGGGGCAGCGTCACATGCTCAACTGCACGCTCACTGCCGCTACATGATCATAAGGCAGTAGCGATCAATTAGACAGTTTTTTGTTTCAATTGGTAAATGTACGTAAACATGGGTAAATGTAAGGATGTAACATAAGAGGCAATCGTGTTTGGCTGTGCCCATGGCCATACGGTGAGTAAAGTTGCTGGATTTGTTGGTGTTTTGCAGCAAACTGTTCAACGTGTCTACAAACAGTGTTGTAGGCCACGAAAGTCATTGTGGTTGAATAAGGATCGTAACTGAGATGGACCTGAGACGCGTTTCGCAGCTTTTGGATCAAAATTGCTTTCAAACCTGTCAGAAATTGCTGCCGTCAGTGAATGAAGGTCCTTCCCAACCTGTTAGA
Organism: Dendropsophus ebraccatus; assembly: GCF_027789765.1. Taxonomy (NCBI): domain Eukaryota; kingdom Metazoa; phylum Chordata; class Amphibia; order Anura; family Hylidae; genus Dendropsophus; species Dendropsophus ebraccatus. Next base: position 127,263,825 of record NC_091455.1, read on the forward strand.
GAGCGAACATTGCAACCAGTTATCAAGGCCAGAGGCGGAGTTACACAATATTAAATGATGTGACTAATTGTTTGTCCAGTGAGCTTACTCAATGTGTGATTCTTGGCTCATGTGTGCTTAAGTATGGTCCCTTGTTTCTTTATAGACCTTTATTCAGTACAGACATTAAAACTGATTAAAACATATTTATTTTGTTTTAAGGCTATTATCCATGTAAATGGCGAGGACAGAGTGGTCCCTGGCTTATATGCTTGTGGTGAGGCAGCATGTGCTTCTGTGCATGGTGCCAACAGGCTTGGAGCAAACTCCCTCCTAGATTTGGTTGTATTTGGCCGTGCTTGTGCACTTGATATTGCTGAATCCTGCAAACCAGGTAAGTTTTTAAGGGGAAAATGTTTTCTTCTGTATGATTTTTTGATGCCTTGGTTGATTTTGCAACTCGATGAGGATCAGACAATTGAGGATATTAACACACTGACTGAAAGAAATTGGTCACCGTGGTTAAAGTCAAAGCGTTAGCTCTCTCTAAAAAAAGAAAGGAAATCAAGTACATCCATCTTTTTTAGCGTACACAAAAATGCATTTTTGTGTACGCTAAAAACAAACAAAAGTTGTGTTGATCCATTCTTCTATCAGTTTTTTTTTATAATAGAAGTCAATGGAAAAACAAATGAAAATGCATGCAATCAAAGCACCCATTTTTCATCCATTTTTGCATAAAACGGATGTTAAAAAAAAACAAAAAACATTTCAAAACTGCTGTGTGAACCTAGCCTTAGGTATATATTGGTCTCTGGCAAATAAGCTCGGTGGCGGAACCAGTTTGAGCTCAAGCCTGAAGGGACTGGCTGCTAGATAGCCTTCATAGACATTGAATTCATACCAGCCAGTTTGACTCACATGACTCTGCTGGTTAGTTCATACCAAAACTTTTACAATGCTAAAAGCAGAGATGAAGATAAAAGCAGCTCGGAAGCGAAACCATTATTGTTTGATTATTTTGTCATACATTCATATAAATTTGAGTTTACAGCTGTTTATTTGAGTCTGTCTTTTCTAGGTGAGGTATTACCTCCAGTTAAAGATAATGCTGGAGAGGAGTCTGTTGCGAACCTGGACAAACTACGGTTTGCCAATGGAAGTACCAGAACATCAGAGCTGAGGCTTAACTTACAGAAGGTAACTCAATCCAAATATTAGTGACTGTTAGTACATTGGTAAGAAGGACTTATCAGCTGTCCTCTGATATTTCTCTTTGACATCAATGAAGAAAATTCACAACTAGTGGTTACCACTGTCTTTATCAGTAGGGTATGTGCCTACGCAAACTGACACTGTCAGCAGTAACTGGCAAGTTTCATACAGTATATTTGGCATAGCTGGTAATACCAATGTCTAAGGCAGCATTGCCACATTGCGGTCTCATGCAGGAGAAACCACACTCCTATACTGTCACCAATAGCTGTGCAATGTTGTCGGGATTAATCAGCAACATTATGCTGCTATTGTTGACTTATGGGAGTGTGGTTTTGGCTACATGTGGCTGTAATGTGGGAAGACGGCTTTAGGATAAGTTCACCTGGACAAAAATAAGCACCCATGTGAAGTGCTGCGCCATGGCACTAACTGGACTGTGGGCACTGTGGTGAGCCTTGAAACCCTTATTGACTTCAATGGGAGTTTCAGCGCTATAACTCATTGAAAAAAACCAAGAGGAGCAGGGTTTTGAACAGTTAGACTGTGCTTCTTTTGATCATGTCAACATACTCTAAGGGACCTATTACATGGGACGATTATCATGCGAAAAATCTTTTTATCGTTCAAATTTAAATGATAATCGTTCTGTGTAATTGCAAAAAAAATCGTTGGTATGTCGTTGATCATTGATTTAGATCTGAAACTAAAACTATCGTTAATCGTCCACTAATCGTCCGCTGTAATTCCACGTTCGTTCGCTCAAGTTCCGCATTTTTTCACTAATCGTTCAGTGTAATTGCTCATTGATCATTGTTTTGCTGGGATCAGAGGGAATAAATGATAATAGTAACGATCGCAATAACCATCGCAATAACGATTGTAGTAATGATCGTATCTAAAGACCATTGTTCTGTGTAATATGGTGAACGATTTCATGTTAATGATATACAATCTTGTTTGCGATCGTTTATTGTTAGTTGTTAATTGTTAAAAATCGCTCCGTGTAATAGGACCCTAACAAAGCAGCCCAGAGGGGCAAAATAGAGCAGTGTCACTTGGAGAAAATTAGCATTACATATTGGAAACTTTTTTGGGACTAGAACTAAAAAGTTTTTAGGGACTACAGCATTGATATTGATAAAATATTCAAAGAATAGCTTATCACAATTATTGTCCCAAATGTTACCCTGTTCAACCCTATTTTTGTTGCTAAAACATGCTGCCTAAGATGAGTAAATAGAAAAAAAATTCTTTGACTACAGACTATGCAGAATGATGCTGCTGTTTTCAGAACAGGATCTGTACTAAAGGAAGGATGTGAAAAGTTAAGTGCACTGCACTCTGCTATGGACGACCTCCAAACATTTGATAGAGGTATAGTTTTTTTTTTTTTTACAATAATTTAATATGTGTTTATGGTATAGATAATAGATATGTTTTTTAAAGGCTCTTTTACACAGGCTGATTACTGTTGATGAACGTTCCTAGGAACACTAATTCAGCCAATAATCAGCCCGTGTAAAAGAGACAGAGATCAGCCAAGCGAGTAAATGGCCACTTCTCAGCTGATCTGATTTTTTTGTGTGGTGGTAAAATGTATTGTTACTGGCCGCACTTCCATCTTGTTCTGCCAGGTGGTTGATCAATTATGAAAAACATCAAAATTTTTCTTTATATCAAACTTACACTTTTCAGCACAGCACTTTGGCACAGTAGAAACTATCCTTCCAAAAAAAACAAAAAAAAAACCTGTTGGCACATTGCAAAATCCATAGCGTTCTAATATTTCACGTGATGGAGCTGGTTTTAGGCAAATTTTTTGCGGGAACATGTGTACTTTTTATTGATACCAGACTTTTTGATCTTTTTTTCTGATGTTTTGAGACAGATTGACAAAATACAGCAATTCCAGTGCTTTTTTTTTGTTGTTAATTTACAGCATACACCGTGCAATAGAAATAATGGCATAATTTTATAGCTTTGCTTGTTACAGACGTGGCAATACCAAATGTATATTTTTTTGTGTTTTTTTTTCTCCTGTTTCATGTAACAGTTTATTTAGTTTGGGTAGGGGGTAGGAACGGGGCATTTTTCTTTGTTTTATTTTACAGTTTTTTTTTTTTACTTTTACATTAGTGTATACTATTGCACATTAACCAGTGATCTTCTGATCACTGTAATGATACACTGCACTACCACTGTAGTGCATTGGATAGTATATATCAGCATTATGCTGGCAGGCATCCTCCACAGCCATGCCTCTGACATGGATGTGTGGAGGCATATCCAGGGTAGGCCCAGGGATCTTCAGAAGGCCCCAGGGATTGCCATGGATACTGACCAGAAGCCAGACCTCGTTGCTGGACTTCTGATCAGGTGAATATGGCTTGTCAGGGTACCAGAACCCGTTACATGCTGTGGTCATGATTTGACAGCAGAATGCACTGACAACTGATCTCTTGCAATGCCGCTGCAGGAGCACAACATACACTTATTCTGATCCCGTAAAAAGCAGATGGGATCGCAATAAGGCTCATTAGTAACCGCTGTAAAAAGCTGCATTGGTGGTCACTGCAAATGAGCACTGGTCTCGCTGATCAGGCCAAGCGTAGCAGACCATGCTAATAAAAATGTAATGTACACATCAATTTAGAAGAAATAACATGGTTCTGTAAGACAAGAGATGGAAATGTTTTAAGACTTTTACCTTACAGAGGATGTACCACCAGGTACATCCTCTTTAACCTGAAGCCAAGGATTGAACGGCGCTGGCACGGCAAAGCCGGTGCTGCGGTCCGTTTTCCGGACCGAGGACCGGTTCCCGTGCACGGCGCCGTTCTATGCACCGGAACCAGCCGGTACTCAAGCACTGGAGGTAGGGCGGCCTGCCCCCTGTGGTAGGGAATTCCCTCCCCTCCATGACGCGGCTCCCTTAGAATGAATGAAGCCGCGTCAAAGAGGGGAGGGAATTCCCTCCCACTGGAGACGGGCCGGCCTACCTTCAGTGCTTGAGCAACGCCTCAGTCCGGAAAATGGACCTCGGCACCGGCTTCCCCATTCGATCCGTGGCTTCAGGTTAAAGAGGATGTACCTGGTGGTCATCCTCTTTAACATCTGCAGTATGTATGAAAGAACACTTAATAAGAAGTTCCAGAAAATGAGGTCTACGGGTCTGATTGTCAGAAAGCCTGTTGCATAATATGTTATAATATATCTTTGATAATAATACTACCATCCAAGAATTGACACAAAAGGTTTTCTCCACAGCGTGAAACAGTGGTATATAAACTGAGAACTTGTAAACAGAAAGATTAAGATTAATAAACTTCACTGTCCATTATTTTGTAATTTTTAGGAATTGTATGGAACACTGATCTGATAGAGAGTCTTGAATTGCAAAACCTAATGCTGTGTGCTCTGCAGACTGTTTACGCAGCTGAGGCTCGCAAAGAGACTCGAGGTGCTCATGCAAGAGAAGATTATAAGGTATGTTCTACAACTGTCTGCTTCAATCAGTTTACCCACAATCTGAATAGTGTTTTCAGAATTGTCACTATCAGGAAACAAGGTAAGATAGAAGACTCTAACCTGCTGTTATGTTCCCATAAGGTTGGGGAAGCTAAGAATGTAAGGGGTATTCCCATCGCCTAAACTTTTGTTCGGTGATAAGGAACGCAAAAAAAAAAAAAAGTTTTGCATTAGCAAGATATATTTCTTTTGAAGTTTGAGCCCTTTCTCTTCCTATAGTGTTGATTAGAGACAAGCAAACCTCGAGCACACTCAAGTTCGTCTGAGCCTATGGCTGTGTTCATGTTTTCCAGGCAGACTAAGGCTGCATTCCCACGTTCCGTGATCCGTCAGGTGGAATGCATGTACTGGAGCCCCCCCTGCGCCCGGACAGCATCTGTAATTAGATGCTGGGAGCGAGGGAGACTGTATTCATAAGCGCCGCGCTGTAATGAATCAGCCGCGCGGTGCTGTTACTACAGCGCGGCGCTTATGAATACAGTCTCCCCCGCTCCCAGCATCTAATTACAGATGCTGTCCGGGCGCAGGGGGGGCTCCGGTACATGCATTCCACGTCCGTGATCCGTCAGGATCACGGAACGTGGGAATGCAGCCTTAATGCTCAATGTTCACTTATCTCTATTGTTGATAGCTGGTGTTATCTGTCGGATGGTCTGGATCTCAGGAAGCAGAAAGTATAGTTTATTTCCTCTCCCTTGGCTTGTCCCTGGAGACATATGTGACTTAAGTGGGAGACGCAGTGGTCCTGGCACCGCTACCCCTAGCCCCCACCCCCCACCCCATGCTGAACCAGGAAGTGAGTGGGGACACAGTGGTGTCAATCTAAATTTTTGGCAGGTGGGACAACCCCTCTAAGGCAATTTTCTTCCCTTCATCCTTAGCAATGTTTTTGTTTAATCCGGTGTCTTATTAATATGTAAATTAGGGGGTTTGGTGCACTGGGGGTGGAACTCGGTACATTGATCCACGCTGCCTCCTCACAAATATTGGTGAGGGCTGTAGTACCACCCAGAGTGCATCAAACGGCCTAATTTATATATGAAAAATTGAGGTTTTAACAACAACGGTGCTATGGATAAAGGAAAGAAAACTACTCTCATTTTCAGCTTCCCAGGCCCTATAGCAGTGATGGCTAACCTTGACACTCCAGCTGTTACAAAACTACAATTCCCATCATGCCTGAACAACCAAAGATATGGCTTTGGCTGCCCAGGCATGATGGGAGTTGTAGTTTTGCAACAGCTGGAGTGTCAAGGTTAGCCATCACTGCCCTATAGGAACATAACAGCAGGTTAGAGTCTTCTAAACTGCTGTTAGCTTGACTAAAGAATTGCAACCATTTGGCACCCATTCTTTGCATGAGACAGCTTGTGCTTCAACACAGCCTCCTGCAACTGAGGGAAGCAATACAAGCTCAAACACCATCATAAATACAATTCAAGAAATAATAGATTGAAACTCACTATTTAACAATTTTAAAGGGGTTTTTCTAGAATTAGAAAAAGCACAGCTGCTTTGAATTTAAAAAAAACAGACACCCCCGTCCCCAGGTTGGTTGTGTATGGTATTACAATTCAGTTCACTTCGCTTCAATGTAACTAAGCTGCAAAACCACACCCAAACTAAGCAAAATGGACGACTGTTGGCTTACACAATGTATTAAATAGCATCCGCTTTTTTTTAAACGTCCTCTGCACCAAAGTCAATGTACTGCTTATTACAAGACACACCTAAAACGGCCAGCAGTCAGTACTGACTGAAATAATGTTCCTACAGCCGCAGTCAAGACAACGACCATATTGAGTGCCACATATTTGCTGTTGTTAGTACATTGTGTGAACATAGCCTAAGCCTGGATAACACCTTTAACACAATGTTTTGTACTATATTTCCTGTTCACTTTTAATTTACAGATAAATTACTTAACGTAATGTTATGACTTAACATTAATGAACAATTCTTCTTGTGCATAGGTCAGAATTGATGAATATGATTTCTCTAAGCCACTGCAAGGACAGCAGAAGAAACCTTTTGAAGAACACTGGAGAAAACACACACTCTCATTTGTTGATAAGAAGGGCAAGGTACAAAATATTTGTGAACTGACATTATTTATTGCACAAGTGATATAAATATAATAAATGTTAAAAATAGTCCAGTGAAGGTTCTACCTGGAAAGGTAGCTCATAGCTTAATACTGGCAGTGGGGGAGATTTATGACAGATTGGGGAGATTTATGACAGCTGCAGCATGGGCGTACACCAGGGAGAAGGTGCAGATTCTTGCCTTTTCCCTGGTGTATGCCAGCCATAACCTCCGCTCGCCTAATTGGGGGGTGCAGAAAGGTGGGGAGGAGGTGCGGCCTCCTCCTGCGCCTAATCTATCATGATTTACGTCCGCTCGCAGGAGTAAATCCTGTTACAAATCTACACCTGCTCGGGAGCAGGTGTAGATTTGTTGTGCCAGACACAGAAACGGATGGATTTGCTAAGAGGTTTGCGCCTCTAAAGAAATCTGGCTGAGGAAAAGGGGGCGGGGCTTTATTTAAGGCTGGTGTATTAATATACCAGTCTTGATAGATGTCCCCCATTGTGTTCTGTTGTTCTCAAGTCACAATGCACTGTTCTTGCTATTCTGGTACTTCTGACTGTCTGGCAGCTACCAGCTAGACTTAGGATAGCAATGACTAAAATGTTAAATTGTTATATTGGGGTTTAATATCCTTAAAATCTTGTGTCACTGCTTTTAAACCCACTGTTTATATCAAGGAAAAGTTTAAATATTTCTGTTTTCTTGTTAGGTATCCTTGGAATACAGGCCTGTCATTGATACAACTCTGAACGAAGAAGACTGTGCATCAGTTCCTCCTGCAATCCGTTCCTATTAGTTGCATTAGAGTGTATTTCTTTGTGTAACTGTAGTAGTTATCATTCATTAGTTTACTAAAAGTCAAAGGAGGGTTTATAGCACAGGGACCATAAATATCTGAAAATATTCAAGCAGATTCACCACAGATGACTATATATAAAATACAATACAATAAACATTTCATCCCAAAAACATTATGTCAGAAGATAGTTTTATAGGCTGCGTTCACACTATGTATATTTCAGTCAGTATATGTATATTTCAGTCAGTATTGCAACCAAAACCAGGAGTGGATTGAAAACACAGAAAAGCTCTGTTCACACAATGATGAAATTGAGTGGCCGCCATATAACAGTAAATAACTGCCATTATTTCAGTATAACAGCCGTTGTTCTAAAATAACAGCAAATATTTGCCATTAAATGGCAGCCATCCACTCAATTTCAACATTGTGTGAACAGATCCTTTCTGTGTTTTTAATCCACTCCTGGTTGCAATACTGACTGAAATATACTGACTGAAATATACATATACTGACTGAAATATACGTAGTGTGAACGCAGCCTCTAGATGTAATTAAAAAGGAAAAAAATCACAAATTACATTTGACAACCAAAAGATAAATCTGTGCTCATGCTAAACTTTCTAGACAAGGCCTTGATGACTTTTAAAGCAAATGTACCACCAGGTACATGGGCTATGGGCTTTTTACATTAACAGGCTGGGCAGGGATGTCGGTGGGGCGATCCTTGATTTTAATGGAGCTGCGTCACAAAGGGGAGCCAAGATTATCACAACTGGGGGCCGGCAAGCCTGCCCCCATTGCTTCATGCCTGAACGGTGCCCGGGAATAGACCGGCCTGTTAATGTAAAAAGCCTATAGCGATGTACCTGGTGGTACATTCGCTTTAAGTTCGCCACCTTTCATAAGATCTGATTGCTAGTGGTGACTATACTGGATCACCATGCTGTAGCAAACATCTTGGCTGTGTTTTAGATTTTGTAGCAAGTATTGTAGAAAAGCTACCAGCATTTCCACCTTCCACTTATTGCTGTAGAAGATGGCCACCAGTCTCAAGACTTGGTGGGAAAAGTATGAAATAGGTGGCACTTGGCATTTAGGAGAAACAAAGGGTAAACACATTGACAGTTGCTTTTGCTCAAGGATACAGGCATTGTTGGCCAGACTGAATAACAAGATCAATATTCTATAGGTGACTCCCTTGGTACCCTGCAGGTTCTGTAGTTTAGCTCCACTTTACCAATGACATTAACCCTTCCCTTTTTGGGATGTGATTTTTGGCTTGTTTTTTCATAGGCATCATACAGTCTATTGTGTTCATTTATTTAGTTATCATTGCAGTCACAGCCCTGGGCGCACATTACTTTTTGCACAAATCTCTCAAGTAATTGGAACAATTTTACGGATAAAATCAAGTAGTAAAGCCAGCTAACCTGACTACTGCAACTTCCTAGGAAATGCAGACCAGTGTGGAATTGTGCCATAATAATCAAAGTAAAAAGAGATCCATGCAGTGTTGCTGCAGCGCTATTTACTCAAACCATCTTGACAAGACAGTACAAGGCACTATGGATGCATGTCCACGTTGTCTTGCAATTCTTATGACTGTTGCGACTAAAAGTTGCAGGATATCACAAAACATGTTATCAGTGCCTTTGTCCTGTCTTGTAAATAAGGCTTGGTGACATTAAACTATAGCAACCTCTTAAATGCTGGAAAGATCTTGTTTACACTTTAAATTTTATGGATAAGTTCTACTTTCATGGGACACTTTACTCACTAAAACCTTTGGGATACCAAAGATTTAAAATGGTCACTTTATTGCTCCAAATTGTGTATAATACAGAGATGGATAATTTATTGATTTTGCTATTCTTAGGAATAATGTAGAAAAGCTTCTAATAAACAAGGTTTTTGCAGTGGCATTGCTTTTGTCTTCAGTGCTATCAACCATCTATGTTACCATTAAGAATTCAGGACATCTCCTTGAGGAGAGTGTCATAAAGATATGAGGAGACTTGTAGACCTCTTGGTAGACAGAGCTCCAACATTAGACAGAGTGCATGCTGGGAGATGTAAAGTAGTTTCCTGGCAACACACCATGCTTGAGGATCAGTGGTGCAGGAAAATGTTCTAAACAGGTCACCACAGCAGCAACAAGAGTCGCCAATATGCTTTTCAGGACTTTTTTTTTTTACTGAGAATAGTCAGATAGACCCTTATCATTTTTATTTTACACAAAAGAACATGTAATGTGCGTTAGACAAATTGGTGCAAAACAATGCTTTATTTACAATAAGGTTCACAAGAACAACAAAGAATACACCAAAAAGAACACAGAACACAGCTAAAAAAATAAATTCACATTGACGTCATGACAGCATAAAATAAAGTTAATAAGGTTTAGCATATAGAAAATAATTAAAATAGTAACATATTGCCTCTCTGCCTTTTGGCTAAGACCATATATTAAATGGATTTTTAGAACAGGGAGATAGAAAAAGAGCTTGCTCTGTCCTCTCCAGGCAATCAACTAGTAGTTTAGCGCTTCAAAAAAAAAAAAAAAAAAAGAATTGTATGACAGATATTAGCTGTGATGTGACAAGTACAGTGGTCCCTCTAGTTACATGTTCCTGACATGGACAGAGGTGGCAGCAGAGAGAGCTGTGTCAGACTGGAAAAGATACACAACTAGAGATGAGCGAACCGAGTTCGGGTTCGAGACGATCCGAACCCGAACGTTCGGTATTTAATTAGCTGGGGCTGCTGAACTTGGATAAAGCTCTAAGGTTGTCTGGAAAACATGGATACAGCCAATGACTATATCCATGTTTTCCTCACAGCCTTAGGGCTTTATCCAACTTTAGCAGTCACCGCTAATCAAATGCCAAAAGTTCGGGTTCGGATCGACTCGAGCATGCTCCAGGTTCGCTCATCTCTACACACAACTTTTAATTAGAAGTAATTTACAAATCTGTATAACTTTCTGACACCAGTTGATCTGAAATAATTGTTTTTCGCTGGACAACCCCTTTAAAGAGGACCTGTCACCCCCCCCCGCGCCGGGTTGACAGGCTCTAGACCCCCTTATAGTTACCGCATGTCGCCGAGTCCCGCTGCCGGAGCCGGTTCTGGGACGGAGATATCCCGGTGAGAAGCCGGTGCGCGCGCTGTCCATCTCTGCCGCCGGCGCTGGCTTCTCACCGGGATATCTCTGTCCCGGGAGCGGCTCCGGCAGCAGGACTCGGCGACATGCGGTAACTATAAGGGGATCTAGCTGGGGGTCGGGAGCCTGTCACCCCGACGCGGGGGGTGACAGGTCTCCTTTAAGTTTTTTAATACAGGAAAATTAAACATACAGTCAGGCTGGGTTCACACTGCATTTTAGTTAACATATAACAAGAGATGAGCGAACATTCGGTATTTAATTAGCGGTGGCTGCTAAACTTGGATAAAGCTCTAAGGTTGTCTGGAAAACATGGATACAGCCAATGACTATATCCATGATTTCCACATAGCCTTAGGGCTTTATCCAACTTCAGCAGCCCCAGCTAATCAAATACTGAAAGTTCGGGTTCGGATCGACTCGAGCATGCACCTGGTTCGCTCATCTCTACATATAACATATACATTCAAATAGGAAAAAATTATGAGACAATGAAGGCTGGTAAAGTTGGATGCTGCTGTATGCCACACTACACAATCCATTGACCTACATTATTGAATAGTGGAATAAAACTTTTTTTTTTTTACATCTATAACAGTGTGGTTGACAAATGTACTGAAACAGATACAGTAAAACAGAATAATGTAGTGTGGACCCAACCTAACAGAAACCGTATAACGTATATAAAAGCCCAGCATGAACACAGCCAAAAAGCTTTTTTCATTATGCTCCCACAAAAGTTAAATAAACCCTGAAACTGAGCAACTGAAAAGTACAACCCGCAAAAAACAAGCCCTCATATGAACAAGTTGCTGAAAAAAATCCATAAGTGATAGCTCCTAGAAGGCAACAATATGAAAAATGAAGAAAACTTTTGGGGGCAATAAGAGCCATATTGACTTGACCACTAAGGGGTTATACAGTGTAAAAATACATGTCCTGTAAGTTACAGTGGAATAGGAGAACAGCTTGGCCCCATTAGCAGCCATTGGCCAGGGAAGGCCTCGTGAGAAGCTGTTAGAGCCGCTCGTCTCACATGACCCCGTGTAACAGTTTGTTCGTTCGCATAAAGTTTAGTGAAAAGGGGGCGGTGCCTCATACACAGGACGCAAGACTTTCCCTGCTTGACAGGCGCCAGTGTTAGGTGGCAACATGGCAGCACTGAGTGCGGCGGCTTCGCGGCTCCTGGGACGGAGGGTGTTATCAGGTGCAGGCCGTAAGGTGAGTAGCGGCGCTGTGTAATACACCAGGAGCTCAGGACAGTAGGAAACGGCTCCCCTGGGTCCTACGGAGCAGCGGCTGTCTGTTGTGTAACTGAGGCAGCGGAGACTGGGCGGGGCTAAGTCAAGGTCACCTCCTCTCTTACAGCTTGGAGCCGGTGATTGGCTGGCCGGGACACGGTCCTGCTCGCTTCTCTCTTGTGATTGGTGGGACGATGTGATCACCTGGGCCGGCGCTGTGTTGTCACCTTTGTTCTTGCTAAAAAGGGCAAAGGGTGATGCCGGCCGTGTGCTTCCATCTGTGCGACCTATGTGTGGGGTGCCGCAGCCAACCGTATGCCCACAGGCCTCGTCACACTGTAGTCAGTTATGGAGGGAAGATCCACATATATGTGCGACCACTCTAGTCACCAGATCCCCACTACAGCCAATGTGCCCGACCACCCACCGAGTCCTGTTCTCATCATGGCCACCTACCCGCTGGATACAAGGCTGTATCTTGGGAAAACCCATTTTACTAAGCTGCTTATTAATATGTATGTGGTTTGGTGTAATATCATGAGTTTCTTGCCTTGAGGGTCCATTCACATGTACAGGATCTGCTGCAGATATGATGGGACACAGCATTGCCACTGACTACCTGCCTATGCCTGGGACTGGCATTTCCAGACACAATTTATCAGCACTGGCACCAATAATAAAGCTCTGTAACTGCCTGACATAGAATAGCGTTTCAGTTTTTAAACGGATCATAAAAGGGATTTAGGCCCAGAGTTATCAAAGCGGACCTACTCACAGCTCAGCTCTCATTATACCAAAGCCAGTGACAGCTGGTGAGAAATCTTTCCCTTCAGGCCCTATTACCCTGAGCAATAATCAACTGAATTAGCTAATTTGTGGGATTATCGCTCCATGTAATAGAGACAATGATCAGCCAATGATCGTTTTTTTTTAATTCAGACCTAAAATCATCCGCCGACAACTGCATATCACTATGTGTAATAGCGATGTGCGGTGGACAGCTGTTGATTGCCCAAACAGTTAATACTTCACCTGTCCTTGTTTCCGGTCTTCTCCTGTGCTCTGTATGTGTCCTTACAGCTTCAGAGCGGCCTTTCTGAGCTGACAGCCACTCAGACGCTCAGCCAATCACTGGCCAGGACCCCCGAGGCCTGTCAGCTCAGGCAGCTCTGATGCCACACCACGGTGCTGGGACACATACTGAGCACAGGAGAAGACCAGGAACGTGAACAGGTGAAGTATTTACTGTTTGGACAGGGGCTGCACAGACATCGCTAACAATGTCTGTGCAGTTCTTGGTAAACAATTATCGGCCAGTGTAATGCGCCCAGTAAGCGAGCGCTTATCTAGCAGAATCTACAGTATTGATCAGGCCTTCATTGTCGTGTCTAATAGGACACTAAGGGGGGATTTATCAAACATGGTGTAAAGGGAAACTGGCTCAGTTGCCCCTAGCAACCAATCAGATTCCACCTTTCATTTTCCAAAGAATCTGTGAGGACTGAAAAGTGGAATCTGATTGGTTGCTAAGGGCAACTGAGCCAGTCTCACTTCACACCATATTTGATAAATCTCCACCTTAGTCTTTAACCCTTAGGGGACACAGCCAGTTTTCATTTTTGCGTTTTCGTTTTTCCCTCCTCGTGTCTATAAGGCCATAGCGCCTGCATTTTTCCACCTAGAGACCCAAATGAGCCCTTATTTTTTGCGCAACTAATTGTACTTTGCTATGGCAGATGTAATTTTTGCCTAAAATGTGCCGGGAAACCAGAAAAAAATTATATATGTGGTGAAATTGAAAAAAAAAAAAAAGTGTTTTTTTTATTTGGGGGGGGGGGGGGGGGGGTTGTTTTTACTCCGTTCGCCCTGGGGTAAAACTGACTCGTTATATATGTTCCTTAAAGGGGTAGTCCACCAAAAATTTTTTTCTTTCAAATCAACTGCTACCATGAAGTGCCAGAGATTTGTAATTTACTTCTATTAAAAAATCTCAAGCCTTCCAGTACTTATCAACTGCTGTATGCCCAACAGGAAGTTGTATTATTTCCAGTCTGGAGAGCAGGAGAGGTTTTCTATGGGGATTTGCTCCTGCTTTGGACAGTTCCTGACATGGACAGAGGAGGCAACAGAGAGCACTGGGTCAGACAGGAAAGAAAACACCACTTCCTGCTGGACACACAGCAGCTGATAAGTACTGGAAGACTTAAAATTTTTTAATAGAAGTGAATTACAAATCTCTGGCACTTTATGGCACCAGTTGATTTGAAAGAAAAATTTTTTTGGTGGACTACCCCTTTAAGTTGTTACGATTACAACAATATGTAACATGTATAACTTTTATTTGATTTGATGGCCTGTAAAAAATTAAAACCTTTTAAAGAAAATATATGTTCCTTAAAATCGCTCCATTCCCAGGCTTATAGCGCTTTTATCCTTTGGTCTATGGGGCTGTGTGAGGTGTCATTATTTGCGCCATGATGTGATCTTTCTATCGGTACCTTGATTGCGCATATATGACTTTTTGATCGCTTTTTATTACAATTATTCTGGATTTGATGCGACCAAAAATGCGCAATTTTGCACTTTAGGATTTTTTTTTGCGCTGACGCCGTTTACCGTGTGAGATCAGGAATGTGATTAATTAATAGTTCGGGCGATTACGCATGCGGCGATAGCAAACATGTTTGTTTATTTATTTATTTTATTTTTATTTATAAAATGGGGAAAGGGGGGTGATTCAGACTTTTATTAGGGGAGGGGATTTTGTGTTATTAAAAATACATTTTTCTTTTACTTTACACATATACTAGAAGCCCCCCTGGGGGACTTCTAGTATATGCACTCTGATCTCTCATAGAGATCCATGCAGTATAGTTATACTGCATGAATCCATGAGATCGGTGTTCTATTGCTTTTTGGCTGCTGCATTGATCTGACCCATTATGGAGCAATGAGTTTGTGGGACTAGCAGAGACTTCACAGATTGCCGGGGCAATAAAGGGCACCTCTCTGAAGTTCAGAGAAAGTAGAAAGTCTCCCATTAACTAGGGCTGGGCGATGTGGTCAAAACATAAAATCTCAATATTTTAAATTATTTTTTGATAATTCTCGATTTAAATCTCATTTTCTTTTTTTTTTGCTTAGTAAACATTTTTCTCTTTGCAGTGTCAGATACTATTTTAATGATGTCTGAGACAACTGTATTGCTTCCCACTGTACCAGTGTTCCCCCTGTGCCCCCATGTAGTAGACAAGCCCCATATAAGTAGCTTTGCCAAATATGTGCCACTCTGTGCCCCATTTAATATAGGAGATCTTCTTTGTGCCTCCATCTAGGTAGGGTGGTGGTAGTGAAGGTATAGTGGATAAGGGGTGTAGTAGTAGTAGTAGTAGTAGTAGTAGTACAGGAACAGATGAGGGGTGTAGTAGTAGTACAGGTACAGATGAGGGGTGTAGTAGTAGTACAGGTACAGATGAGGGGTGTAGGAGTAGTACTAGTACAGTTACAAATTAGGGGCTTAGTAGTAGTACAGGTATAGATGAGGGGTGTAGCAGTACAAGAACCAGATAAAAGGCAGGGACATAGCTAGGGGCCCCACAAAACCTTGGGGATTGGGGGAGCATGGGGCAGACTGGGGGGGGGGAAGCTTGGGGCAGACCAGAGGGAGCATGGGGCATGGAGCAGACTGGGGGGGGAGCATGGGGCAGGAGGGCACATACCCGGTATACCCTCCTCCCTCTCTGCCCGGTCACACACCACTGGCACATGCGCTCTCCTCCCGGCCGCACATGGAGGTGTATACTGACCCGCCCCTATAGCGGGACAAATAACCCCTCCCGGCAGCACATGGATATCCCGGATCTCTGAAGGAGGCGAAAGGGACTGAAGGTGAGGGTGATAGTGTTGCTGTGGTTACTGGAGCTGTACAGTGGGATCGGGAGTGACAGTGACATTATCACCAGATCTTTCAGTCCCTGCAGCCTCCTCCAGAGACCTGGGATCTCCATGTGCGTCCGGGAGGGGTTATTCGTCCCTCTATAGGTGCGGGTCAGCGGAGTGGACAGAGGATGCTGCTGGGCGCTCTCCCTTCTCAGGCTCTGCTTCAGTAGCTGGAGGCTGCGACCAATGTGCCCCCGCTCACTTGCAATGTTTTTTTTTAATCTATTTTCGATTTAAAAAAAATAATTCGATTAATCACCCAGCCCTATCATCAACACCCACCTTGGCCTTAGGCCTCTGGCAGAGTAACCAAATGAAACATAAGAACTAAGAAATCTTTGGCAGAATTGAGGGGGAAAAAGTGGATCTCACTCTTACCCCCTCCTGCACTATTTGCAAGTTGAGTAATAGGCTACGTAATGTATGCACCATGGATTATTGTCAGACAATAAATTATTATTTATTTGTTCTAGAAATGGGCAGCAGTGTCCCCTGCATTGACCAGGACTTTCCACTTCACTGTGTATGGAAAGAATTCTGCATCTGCTAAAGTCTCTGATTCGGTAAGTTTTGTTTTCTAGAAATATTTTCCTCTAAACTGAGTTAAGTGAAGCTCTAATATACAGAGTGATAATGATTGATTGTGAAATTGCTGTGCCTAATGCTAAGTTTACACGAGGCGATTATTGGCCCGATCGTACGATTAACGATTTCGAAGTAACAATTTTTTTTTTATAACGATCAGCGTTTAGACTGTACGATATATCATCGTACGGAAAAATCGTTTTGCGATCGCGCGCCCGCTCAACCGCAGCCCCCTGCGCCGCCCCAATCTCTCCCCCGCCGCCGCTCCGATCGCAGGTCTTCCGACATCCCCGACTCCCCTCTTCAGCGCATTGATTGGCTGAAGAGATGAGCCGGGAATTTCAAATGGCTCCTCTTCAGCCAATCAGTGCTCCTCTTCAGCACTGATTGGCTGAAGGGGAGCCGTTTGAAATTCCCGGCTCCCCTCTTCAGCCAATCAATGCAAGGCAGCACTGATTGGCTGAAGGGGAGCCGTTTGAAATTCCCGGCTCCCCTCTTCAGCCAATCAATGCAAGGCAGCACTGATTGGCTGAAGGGGAGCCGTTTGAAATTCCCGGCTCATCTCTTCAGCCAATCAATGCGCTGAAGAGGGGAGGCGGGGATGTCGAAAGACCTGCTGCGCGGAGCAGGTAACGTATGCTCTTGGCCGCGGCGGTGGGGGCGATCGGAGCAGCGGCGGCAATCGGAGTGTGTGTGTGGGGGATGATCGGAGCGGCGGCGGGCGGGGGTGGCGATCGGGGTGGCAGGGTTGGCGATCGAGGCGGCGGGGTTGGCGATCGAGCCGGCGCCGGGCGGGGCAGCGAGCGGCCAGACTATCGCGCGACGACTTTACACGGAACGATCAGCGAATTTTTTGCCAACTACGAACGACTATTTATGAACATGTTAAAAAATCAAAATGAACGATTTTTCGATCGTTCGCCGCGTTTACACGTACGATTATCGTTCAAATTCGATTGTTATCGCGAAAAGTCGCCCGATAATCGCTCCGTGTAAACTTAGCATAATGGTGCGTTTACACAGGCAGATTTATCTGACAGATTTTTGAAGCCAAAGCCAGGCACAGACCATAAACAGGGAACGGGTCATAAAGGAAAAACTGAGATTTCTTCTCTTTTCAAATCCATTCCTGGTTTTGGCTGCCAAAATCTGTCAGATAAATCTGTCTGTGTAAACGCACCATTATGGTCAAAAATGAAGGAGGATTTACAACAACCTAATAACCTCTGAGCCTAGCATTTAGGCCCTATTCACACATCCTGTTCCTGTCCGCAATTGCGGATCCGCAGAAAAATAGGACCAATGTATTTCAATGGACCCATACACACATCCGTGTTGTGTACTGGGCTGCAATCCGTTCCGCAAAAAAAAGACAGGCCCTAGTACGGACAGTAACTGACACACCCAATACAGCTCTATGGGGTCCGTATTTTACGGATGCAATACTGATGCAATACGGATGAAAATTTGTGGATTGCTTACCGATCCAAAATTGTGGATTGGAAAATATACTGACATGTGAATAGACCCTTATTAGATTTTTAAGGGCTCATGATTCCCAGGCACTGTACATATGATACACTCTGTAACATACAATGTCATGGTAACATAAAACCAAGCACAAACAACATGAATAGAGTAAATGACAGACTGGTACATATAGGGAGAGAAGACTCTGCCCGCAAGCGCTTACAATCCACTTTCAGACCTCAATAAAGTTTCTGTCTGTCTCACTCTATCTTGTGAAAAGTCATAACAAAGGAAAAACATTGGAATTGTGGCACCCAGAACTATCTAGGTATATACATGTCAGGTTTTTTTTGTCCTCTTTAAGTCGCTGATTTTAAATCAGATTTTTACTGTGTGCTGCATACTGGTGAGTACTGTATCACTCTAAATATTCACATGCGGTACGCTGACAGCTTGCAGGCTTTCAGTGGAGGAATACAAGCAAGTAGAAACATTAGTGTTTTGTAAGCTGCAGTTTGACAAAGCTGAGAAAATGTTTATTCACTGTTGTAATTGTATTTTCCAGTCATGGTGATCGGATACTGTACTCCCTCCCACCCAGGCACACGTGATTGACAGCCTGAATGCAGGAAGAAGCCCTACATTAAGGTTGTCAGTCATGCCTGATTCACAGGAAAGTGCATCCTGTCTGTAACCACTCGCCATGACTGGAAAATATATCATTTAGAGGTGGCATATTGCTAAGAGTATAATATTGCATCTGGTATTAGTCTGACCTCTGGGACCCCCTCCTATCCTGAGAAGGAAGGGATCTCTGCGCTGCTTTCCCTTTCAGAGTTTTACATGCACAGTAGCACTTCTGGCCACCAGCTGTGCAGAGCACTTTGGCATGGCCCTAAATCAGTACTATGTACTCTTCATTCTGTAGTCCTAGTGGCAATATCGCTAATTGTGGCATAGGGGATTAAATGGGGTTATTCCCTATCTACTGGATAGGAGACAGCCAGCTGTAGGGGTCCCAATGCAGGGACCCTAACCAATTACTACAACAGAGGTCAGTTGTCTCCTTGTGAATTGAACGGCAGTGCACATGCTCAGCTGCTGCTCCATTTATTATCTATGGGACCTCCAAACATGGCATAGTTCAGTGGTCAACATTGCTCAGAACTTCCATAGAGAATGAATGGAGGGGTAGTCGAGCTCAGGGGACACTCCACCTACATTCTCAGTGTTAGTGGGTTTCTAACAGTCAGCTAGTTAGCCTCTATCCTGCAGATAACTAATGTTTGATCCTGGAATAACCCATTTAACTAAGACAAAGATACACAAAATTATGGTTTAGGAGAAGAACTAAATGTGATTTTTTTTTTTTTTGGGGGGGGCTGCCGTATGCAAAGTAGATCCTCACACACCGCTCCAGAGATCTCACTAATACACAATGGTATGGAATCTAACATACTTGAATTAAATTTTCTCCCACCTCTTCTTCCTTCTTATAATTTGTGCTTTATATACTTTCAATATGCACTTTTATAAGCCTCTAAAAGAAAAATATCAGTACACATAGATCTGTTCTCTCTGTCGGAAATAAATATTTCTAGGAATATCTGTGCAGTACTAGTGCAGGCTTATAGAAGTGCATTGAAAAAGTATATGATATACATTTGCACACAGAAACAGAATTTTTAATAAGTTGCTGCGGAGTAAATATTTTTATACATATACATGGGACAACCCCTTTAAATAACCACTTTAGTATTTGCTGATATCTTCTGCACAGTTTCTTTACCCATTTTGTTTTCCAGATTTCTACACAATACCCAGTAGTGGACCATGAGTTTGATGCAGTCGTGGTTGGTGCTGGTGGTGCAGGACTGCGAGCAGCATTTGGCTTGTCTGAAGCAGGATTTAATACAGCATGTATCACAAAGCTATTTCCTACAAGATCTCACACAGTGGCAGCACAGGTGGGTATTTTAGAGTGGAATTCCAATACAGCGTCATTATTGTAAACAGATTAACTTTCTTTATTAATGTGAAAGGGCCTTAATGAATCTATCACTTCCTGAGCATCTACTGAGCTGGTGGCACAGCTGAATAGATATCAATATAAATGAGAGAGAGAAAAAGGGAACATTCAGTGCTATTTCTAGAAAGAGTTGGTGTGATAAGATGGTTTTTAATCCCACCATGTGTGAACACAGCCTATTAAAGTGAGAGAAGGGGGTGGGGGGTGTAGCAGAGAGATGGAAAAAGAGCAGGCTATCAGCAGACGGAAGACATGCTCTTTACACAAACTAGCACAAAAAGCTCTATGCTCCTTGTGTTTGCCAAAAGATTGTCCTTGACATACACTGAGCTATTATGTATAGAAGAATATTTACAGCCTATATAGAAAGGGAACACGAGGTCAGCAGGGCCTAAAGGAGTCATAATTAACTACAAAAGATCAGTGCAAAGATATCCATCCATATATGTTTACAACTGTCATTGAAAAACCTTACAGCTCAGATACCAAACATTATAGAAATCCCAGATTTGCCAGTGATTTGCCTTGTGGCTGCCTATTTTGAGCCACAGATGTCAGCCTTTCTGCATAACACTAAAATTATGCAACTACCATGTGCTTGTCTATTCTCGTACAGCCATCCATATATATTTCTATTCATTCATTTCCTCAGGGTGGTATAAATGCAGCTTTGGGTAACATGGAAGATGATGACTGGAGGTGGCACTTCTATGACACAGTGAAAGGATCTGATTGGTTGGGTGATCAAGATGCCATTCATTATATGACAGAGCAAGCCCCAGCTTCTGTTGTTGAGGTAAGTTCTGGTCCTCACAAATCTGGATCAGGAAAGACTCATAGTAAATAGGTGTTCCGGGAAAAAGTCCTACTTAGCCATGTTGCAGGGGACATGACAGTAATGTATACTTGCGTGCCCTGCTTCCCCGCCGCTGCCTACCTTGCGCGCTGTCAGTGGTTTCATAAAATCCAATGATGTACCGCTCCCAAAGGAAATTGCCGATCAGCATGGTGATAGCTAATTATTTTCATTTTCTTCCTGGTAGCTTGAAAACTATGGAATGCCTTTCAGTAGGACAGAACAAGGGAAAATCTACCAGCGCGCTTTTGGTGGACAAAGCCTGAAGTATGGTAAAGGTGGGCAGGCTCATCGCTGCTGCTGTGTAGCGGATAGGACTGGACATTCATTGCTACACACTTTGTATGGAAGGGTAAGGTCCTGATTGTTTTTATACCATCTATCATACCATGTATATCACAGGTGTTAAACAGCAGCCTTCCAACTGTTGCAAAACTACAATCCCCATCATCCCTAAAAATCTAAAGCTTTGCTGTCCAGGCATGATGGGAATTGTAGTTTTGCAACAGCTGGAGGGCGGCTAGTTACCTGGCTAGGCATAGCCTTCTGTCAATAGTTGAATGCATCTGTCTATACTATGAATTTTTTGAACAAAGATGGAGGGTCTGCAGTACAGGAGATTTGTCTGGCACAGATTTCAGAGTGGTGGAAGTCTGCTCACAGTCTAGGTTTCAAGTGTTTCTAATGCTTCTAATAATTTTTTTAGTCAGGTTAGTCAAAGAAAGGCTCATCCACGGTACTGTTATGGGGGTAAAAACTTTAGTTAGTATCTAGCAGCCATAATGACTAGACTATAAGGACTATTTTTTGGTTGTAGAAGTGGTCTAGACAGCAAAAACCTCTACTTTAGAAGGCTGTGGCACATGGTACCAACTCCTACTCGGTGGTTTGGGTGCTGTACCTTATCTGCCTGATATTGCAGTCATACTGTTGGTTTGATGTAGTCCTTAAATTAAAGTGCTGTAGCGGGGCAGCGCACTGATTGGCTGAGCGCTGAGAAACTCTGGAAACCCCCGAAGCTTGCTGGAGTGCGGACCCGGTAATGTATGTACCGGGCCGCAGGGAGGTTAAGGGGGCTGATTTCTTCATACTCGCAGCGCGATATCAATCTGATTGAATCTCATTGAAGTTAAAGGCAAGGCATCTGCAACGGATTTCGCTGCGAACTCGCAGCATGACATTTGCTGCGGATACTGTATGTGTGAGCCCACCCTAAAGGGGTTGTCCAGCGAAAATGTTTTTCTTTCAAATTAACTGGTTTCAGAAGGTTATACAGATTTGTCATTTACTTCTATTTAAAAATCTCAAGTCTTCACATACTAATCAATTGCTGTATGTCCTGCAGGAAAATGGTGTTTTCTTTTTAGTCTATGGAGATTTGCTGCTGCTGTGGACATTTCCAGTCTCAGACAGATGTCAGCAGAGAGCACTGTGTCCGACTGAAAATAAAACTACATTTCCTGCAGGACATGCAGCAGCTGATAAGTATGGGAAGACTTGAGATTTTTAAATAGAAGTAAATTACAAGTCTGTATAATTTTCTGAAACCAGTTGATTTGAAAGAAAAAAATTTTCAGTGGATAACCTCTTTAAAGCATAACGATCCGTAGGTTTGTCCCAATGTACCTGCTGATATCCCCCAGCAGCTGCTTACCTTCCACAATGGTTGTGTTTCTCTGCGTCCCTGTATTGTGGAGATTTTGTATAATAGCAGATATACTAATTGCTGACTTATGAGCATTATGTGCATTGCCCGCCCCGCCCACTATGCATATTCATATATACATAGTAATGCCACCTGTTACCGGGCGTGTGCGGGGAAGGAGACAGGCTGCTTCCGGCGCTGGCGAGGTAACAAGAGGCATTACTATGCACGTATGAATATGGATAGTTGGCGCGGTCGGCCGAGGGAAGGGGCAGTGCCCATTAAATTATTAATTTAAAAAGCACCCTTAATTCCAGAGCGCTGCTAAGATGGCAATTAGTATATCTGCTATTAAACAAAAGCTCCACGATACTGGAACACAGAGAAATAACAAGACCACCACTGTGGACATAAGGTAAGCAGCTGCTGGGGGATATCAGCAGGTACATTGGCCCAAACCTACTGATAGTTCCGCTTTAACAAATATCAAACTTTGGGATGTTAAATCACTGGGCAAAGTAACAAAAAAGTCTCTGGCCACTTAAGAGTCAAGGTGTTAAAATGTGATGTGCTGGAACTGTATAAGGACTGTTTGTGATGTTTGTTCTCATCTTGAATGTACTGTGTGAATCTTTATATTGTAATGTGTTTTTTTTTTTTTTTTTTTCCTTCTTCTTCTTCAGTCTCTCAGATATGACACCAGCTATTTTGTAGAATACTTTGCTTTGGATCTTTTAATGGAAAATGGAGAATGCCGTGGTGTTATTGCTTTGTGCATGGAAGATGGATCCATACATCGTTTTAAAGCTAAGAACACAGTCATAGCTACAGGGTGAGATAATTATTTCTAATGACATTATAGGGTTGTCTTTGGACCACCATAGCCAGAAGCTGGGGGAAGTTCTGGGTGGGCTCTGTCATTAACAATACTCCTAGCTAAATTTTGTGTGTCTTGACATGTCACACAGACATACAATGGTGTATATTAGCTGGTTATCAGCTCCATGCTGGTCTTTCCATGGATCATGTGACCAACACTCATTGTCGCTGAAATTTGCAGTGGGTTATGTGCACACTCTATTCATTTTAACAAGGACATCAATTTAATCTCTATTGGAATGAATAGAAAAAGTGACTTATGTGCATAGTCTGCTGTTATGTTTGCTGGTGGTAGCTATAGGTGTAGCATATCAGATCTTGCCTTCACCATAGATCCTCGAGACATTGCTGAAGTGTTGAGAAAAGAAAGCTTTTAGTTGGAGAACCACATTAATAATGTTTGTCCTTTACTAGAGCTTTCCTCAGCGTTGTATCTTCTGGATTACTTTTCTGCTGTTTTGCTCCCTTTGAAGTCTCATAACTCTATTCTTGATCAAGTCAGGTGATAGTCACTTACAAAGGTTTGCACTTGAGAGGAAACATTATATATTGAAAAAAATGTTATTCAAAATATAAAATTAATCTTTTACCTCCCAGGGGATATGGGCGAACATATTTCAGTTGCACTTCAGCACACACATGCACCGGTGACGGCAATGCCATGGTGACACGAGCTGGGCTACCCTGCCAAGACTTGGAGTTTGTACAGTTTCATCCAACAGGTTAGTTTTTAATGGTTCACGTTAATAGTGTGGGGGTTATACAAAAACATGAATGCTTTTTTTTTTTTTTTTTTTTTCCCCTGTGCAAGGAATTTATGTATTGCTATAAAAATATAGTAAGAAATTAGTAACAATTAATGGTTGTCATATAAGGATGGCTATTCACTGAAAGTATAATAGGCAGGTATAATCTCCAGTATGGTGATTAGTTTAGACATACAGTAGTCCTCAAAAACATAATTTTGAGGTTATGGGTTTGTATAACCCTTAACAGACATTGTATAATGCCCTTTTTTATAGAGCACCACCAGAGTTTGCTGTAACATCATATTTATTATTAAATGTGCTGCCTGGGGCTCTACATTTTCTGCTTCTTACACTGCCTTATGTCCATGCTACGGGGTAGCTTTTCAAAGACAACTGTACGGCATCCAGTGAGTATCATGCACTGATCCATTTTTATTTGAGCACAAAACTCACTGCATCCTGGCCAGTCCACATGGGCTTGTGTCTCTGTGCGGGAGATAACCATATGCAAGCATGTTTTTTTAGGGTCCTCTTACATTATGCAATCTCCGTCTGCAAGCGAGTGCCAGTCCGTGTTTGCAGTGCCTTTGTCAGAAACAAACTGTGCAGCCAGCTTCAGAGCAACCATGCAATATTGCATTAATAGTCTGCTTATGGACCTGTGAAGATATCTTTAAAAGGATTTTCTAGGCTTTAAAAATGAAATTACTGTCTTCAGTGAGTTGTGATAAGACGCTGCAGTAACTTGCACTGTATGGTGATTATGGGTACAAAACACATTTATAAATTGAAGAGGCCATGGCACTCACCCATTAGTATAAAATATTGAGACCTGCAGAGTAGGCTGCAATGTACATTACAACCACTGGGTGGCAACATTTAAAAGCATATACTGTGCGTCTCCCTGATGTAAAAATTATTATTTTTTTTTTTGCAAAGCTGGTTGCCTTGCATTATAAATCTCTATATATGTGTAGCCCACAGGAAAGGTAGTGTTTATAAAATGTGTCTATCTATCGGAAGATTACTGCAGCACACCTTTTGCAAAGAGTTAAAAAGAACAACAACTTTTAATTCAATCTAAACAATGTTTTCAAGATCCAAAATCAATATGCATCTCTATTTTGTGATTTGTAAACATGGTTGTAGGTCTTCATTTTCAATAACTTTAGAAGGGTTATCTTAAGACAAATAATTTCTTTTTCTTTTTTTCTTTTTTAACTTTACCAACTTGTAGGTATTTATGGAGCTGGCTGTTTAATAACTGAAGGATGCCGTGGTGAGGGAGGAATTCTTATCAACAGTGAAGGGGAAAGATTTATGGAAAGATATGCGCCTGTAGCAAAGGATCTCGCTTCTCGTGATGTTGTTTCTCGATCTATGACCATTGAGATTCGCGAGGGAAGGTTAGTTTGAGAAAGAATCTATTGAAAAATACCTCTGAAAGAATACATTTTATAGGCTTACTATATTTATTGCCAAAGCACTGGGTTCCTCCAAAAATAAGACCTACCACAAAAATAAGACCTGGTTCCATTTTGCAGGTTTTTTGGAGTAAGCGTAAAATATAAGCTCTGCTACAAAAATAAGCCCTAGTTACAGTCAGCTGACCAGATCCCTGACACGGGGTGGCTGAGCATAAGCCAATCAGTGCCAGACTTGTTATGCTCCGCCCCCACATGGTCAACACAAGTTGCAGGGGAGGCCCGAGTGGTAATAAGATGTACAGTACATTGTATAAGAGAAGACAGAGGGTAGGTGGGCCATATACAGAGGGGAGAGGGAGGTGTACAGTATGGGGACGGCCTTACTGCAAAGGGGGAAGGTATACTGTATGGGGCAACAACTAAAGGTGGGGGGGGTGCATAGTCTGGAGGCCCAAGTACAGTGGAACTTACAGTATAGGAGCCCATTTTTTTTTTTTTTTTTGTGCAAAAAAATTAAGACTTTTTTTTTTTTTTTTCTGAGAAACGTGGTGCATATGTTATCTGTTTATTGTTTATGGAATTATTGAAAGAAATTGAAACAAAATTAACTAGCATGAAATAGTATTCGAGCTTTAGAGGGAGGCTGATGGCATGTGTTGCCAGCTTCCAGTTACCTACTTAGTGGCCTTCCCTTAGATACCATCATCTTTGCTGTGTGAGGGTATGTGCACACTATGGAATCCGCGGTGGGTGTTCCATCGGGATTCCATAGTGTTCCTTAAAAATTATCTTTAGTTTTTGTTGACAGCGTCACATGGTGTGGGTCTGTGACACTGTCTGAGCCCTGCTCTCTGGCCACTACTACTGCTTCTGCTTCCTTCGGAATGATTGGCTGCTGGCTCACCTTCAGCTGTGCAGGATTTCTACATGAGCTGGCTGTCAATGGACTTTTTATTTTAACTGTTAAGGCCCTATTCCACCAACAGATCTGACGACAGATTATCTGCCAAAGATTTGAAGCCAAACCCAGGAGTGGATTTAAAAAGAGGAGAAATCCAGTCTTTCCTTTATGACCTGTTCTCTTTCTATAGTCTGTTCCTGGGTTTGGCTTCAAATCTTTGGCAGATAATCTGTCGTCAGATCTGTTGGTGGAATAGGGCCTTTAGTTTGTCAGCTCTGTGCGGGCTACTAGCAGGGTTTATCTGTCGGGTATGGAGTGGGCAGTACTCTCAAACCCGCTCAATACACCTGTGGTACGTAATGGTGGCCTAAGGGTCTAAAAAGTAAAATTTTATGTCGGTTTTTTTTTTTAATACATTTTTTTAACCCCCCCCCCCCCCCAACAAAAAATAAAACCACCATTTGTCAGTGGAACAAAGTCTTGAATGTGAGGGATCACTTAACTGTGTATTACTGCAAACAAACATGTTCTTCATTTGCGTTCATTCTGAATGATACATTGAATATTTTTTCCTCTTTAAATATTATCTTTTACAGAGGCTGTGGGCCAGATAAAGACCATGTCTACCTCCAGCTTCACCATCTCCCACCTCAGCAGTTGGCTTCCCGTCTGCCAGGCATCTCAGAGACTGCAATGATTTTTGCAGGGGTTGATGTCACAAAGGAGCCCATTCCTGTCCTGCCCACTGTCCATTATAACATGGGGGGCATACCTACTAACTACAAAGGACAAGTAAGCTTACTATAGGAGGTTTGCATTTCCTTGCATTTCTTTTTAAACTATTATTAAAGGGCAGAATGTCTCCTCCCAGTACTGCTTTTCGAGTTTAAAGGGTATAAAAGAGCACATAATGTAGACTATGCTTATTAGTTTTTATTGCATGGTCAGACATAGCTAAATGTTGCAAAAAGGACTTACGTCTGGAAAATGATTTGTGGTGTTTATTAAATGTATTCTTGTAGGTGATCATCCATGAAAATGGTGAAGACAAAGTGGTTCCCGGTCTGTATGCTTGTGGGGAGGCAGCTTCAGCCTCTGTACATGGTGCTAACCGACTTGGCGCAAACTCCCTCTTAGATTTGGTTGTGTTTGGTCGTGCCTGTGCTCTTAGCATAGCAGAGACCTGCAAGCCAGGTAGGCCTTTGCATATTAAGTAATTTTTTTTATGGTGTATTAAAAAATGTAAGTTATCTGTATATCTAATCTAATTTAATGATCTATGTAAGTGGTAATTTACATTGAAAATAAAATATATTTTTTACTATAGTTATAGGGGGAGATTTATCAAACATGGTGTACAGTAAAACTGGCTCAGTTGCCCCTAGCAACCAATCAGATTCCATCTTTCATTTTCCAAAGAGTCTGAGGAATGAAAGGTGGAATCTGATTGGTTGCCAGGGGCAACTGGGCCAGTTTCACTTTACACCATGTTTGATAAATCTCCCCCATAGTATCTATTTCTTGCACTTTTTGATAATTCATGAATCCCAATTCTCTCTAGGAGAGGCATTGTCTCCTATCAAAGCTAATGCAGGAGAGGAGTCTGTTGCAAATCTGGACAAATTACGGTTTGCTAATGGAAGCACGAGGACTTCAGAGATAAGAATCAACATGCAGAAGGTATTATACTTTTCTAGCACTTTAAGGGTACGTTCACACTTATCGGATCCGCAGCAGATTTCATTTCAATAACTGAACACAGCATCAAATCTGCACCATCAAATCTGCTGCGGATCCTGTAGGTGTGAACGCACTTACTGTATACCATTGTCATGTTATAAACCATCAGTTTGATCAAATATGAAAAAGTCATATCATGAACAAATGGTTTATTCCACATAAGAGTTTTTCCAAAATGTGTCTGACAACTTGGCTTACATCCAGAGAATCCGGTAGAAGCAAGGATTGAAACAACCCATATCTTTTTATGATGTTTTTCCCTCTGTTCCGCTTCTGGTTTTGGCTTATATAAAGCAGTATTTATAACAGCATATCTAAGTGCTTGTCTGTGCATTGGCTAGTTGAAAGTAAAAACTTCAGTAGTACCTTAAAGGGGTTATCCTGTGCTACAAAAACATGGCCACTTTTGCACCTCTCTTGTCTCAAGTTTGGGTGGAGTTTGAAACTCAGTTCTATTGAAGTAAATGGAGCTCAATTGCAAACCACATCTGAACTGGAGACAAGAATGGTGCAAAAGTGGCCATGTTTTTGTAGCGCTGGATAACACCCTTAACTGCAGCTTATGAGATATAAAGTGTTAATGGGATATCAAGTCAGAGACAATCCCTTTTAGGGTATATTCACACGGGCGGGCTCGCAGCGAGATTCTCGCTGCGAGCCCGGCAGGTCCTGTCAGTTCCCATACACTACATACTTGCTGCGGTCTAAACGACCGCAGCGAGTATGTAATTATACCGCGCTTAACCCCTTCTACTCCCGCCGGCTCCCCCGCTGTAAGCAGCATACATTACCTGTCCTTGCTGGACGGGTCCGGCGTCCTGCTCTCCCGTCCGGCCATCAGTGGCTGCGGCTGGGTAACACACTAATTGGCCGGACGGGAGAGCAGGACGCCGGACCCGTGCAGCAAGGACAGGTAATGTATGCTGCTTACAGCCGGCGGGAGTAGAAGGGGTTAAGCGCGGTATAATTACATACTCGCTGCGGTCGTTTAGACCGCAGCAAGTATGTAGTTTATGGGAACTGACAGGAACTGCCGGGATCGCAGCGAGAATCTCGCTGCGAGCCCGCCCGTGTGAATATACCCTTAGTCTGTGGCCAAACTGCCTCTCCTGCCTCACTTGCAGTTCTGTGGCAGTTTGTAGTGAAATGTGGCATGTGTTTTTTGCAAAGCATCAACATCAGCCCAGCCTGTAATGGTTGCATCACCTGAAGTCCAATTACACCAAGCTACATGTTTGATATATCCCAGGGAGAAAAACGTGCTGTCGGCTGACATGTGGCCAAAATGTGTCAGCCAGTTGCCACACCAGTTTGCCGGCAAATTTGCACAGTGATTTGTTGGCACATTTTGCCTACATGCAGCTGCCAGCTTGTGCTTGTGTGTTCACCTTTAATTCTGTTATATTAAATTAGATTAAGTTAAATAAATAACTTAATTAAATTAAATTACATAAATTATTTACATAAGCTTTTCTCCTAAGCAGGTGTAAAATTTGTGCGTAGCAATACAGTCCTGCTCATCATTATTGGTACCCATGAAGGACCAATAATGAAATCTCTTAAAAAAAAAAAAAAAAAAAATTGCGTGAAACAGCTTTTTTTTTGTTTACAAAAATACAAAAGGGCAAATGATAAACGATTTAAAATGGAAAAACAATGGAAACCTAAAGCTAGATGTCATTGGTATTGGCACCCTTTACATTTAAATAGTATGGAAACACATTGTGACTGGCCTTTGTTAAATCACAAATGAGAATCGCTTGTGATTGTTGGTGTCCATGTGACACAAATTAGCCAATGAATGATGACTTAAATATAAAAAAGTTAGGCCCTGTTCCTTATTGGCAAACACAAGACTTCCCAATGGTAAAAGGCCATCTCCAAAGACCTTGGTATCCCAGTCTCAACAGTGTGCAATGTTATTAGAAGTTTGCCAAGCATAGTACTGTCAAGAACCTCCCTGGATGTGGGAGGAAGAGAGAGATTGACAAGAAGTCTTGGAAGGTTGTGAGAATGGTGGAAAAACCATCCAAAGACCTGAAGGCCAACCTGGAACAGTCTGGGGTCATGGGTTTAACAAGTACCATACGCTGCACACTATACCAAGCATAGGATTATGGGTAAAGGCCATGGAAATAAATATTGTTTGTTTGTTTACAGACAGCACAATGAAGCTTATAAGAAAAATATCACCCTACCAACACCTAAGCATGGGGGAGGATCCATAATGTTGTGAGGTTGCTCTGCTGCATCTGGTACTGGATGCCTTCACTAGAATCCTAAAATCAGAGAATTAAGAGATTATAGAGCAGTGCTTCTCAAACTGTGAAGCAGGCCTCACCAGTGAGGCGCCCCCTTGTTGTTGGTAAGGCCCAGCTGGGGAGCCAGTTTTCACAAAAGTAACTATGATCTGCACAGTCCTTTTGCGGTTTGCAAAAATCTCCATTTAAGCAACATTATTAATTTATTTTGTACTTGCTTTATTAGCATATAGTGCTTGGGAGACGGATAAAAGCTAGCCCTAGCATTATTTTCAACTTTTAAATGGACTTTAACCATAGATAGTGAGGCCCAGGCACAATCTGGTCAGTCTGGTGAGGCCCAGGCATTGCCTTGGTCTGTTGGGTGAGGCTCCAGTAGAAAAAGTTTGAGAAGCACTGTTATAGAGCAAAATGTCCTACCATGGGTAAGAAAACTTGGTTTGAGTCGAAGATCATGGGTCCTCCAGCAAGACAATGATCTAAAATTACACAGGAATGGTTGAAAAAGAAAAATTGTGTTTTAAAATGGCCAGCAATCAGGATTAAAGGAGTAGTGCAGCGTTTAACATCTATTCTCTAAATAACACACGTTACAAAGTTATACATCATTGTAAGATGTGTGTTATTAAGTGAATGTCCCCCTTCCCTGTGTTCACCCAATCCCCCCCCCACCCCGAAAGTGTGGTGCAGTATACTTACTCAAGTGCTGTACTGCTGAACTACTCCAGCCGTCCCTCATGCCGTCCCCCCTCTGCCTCGTCATCAGCTGCTCGGCCGTGATTGCCTGAGCATAGTTATGCACCACATTTTCGGGGTGGGGGGAACATGGGGAGGGGGGGGGGCATTCACTTAAATAACACACATTACAAAGTTGTATAACTTTGTAATGTATGTTTAGTGAATAAATGTTAAATGCCGCACTACCCCTTTGAGTCCTGACCTTAATCCCATTGAAAATCTTTGGGTTGAGGTGAAATCTGCCATTGGGAAAAAGAACCCTACAAACATTCAAGTGTTAGAGCAAACTGCAAAGGAAGAACGGGAGAAAATACCATTTAAAAGTGCAAGAATCTAATTGATGGCTACATGAAAAGTTTGGAGGCTGTCATCGATGCCAAAGGGTGTGCAACCAAGTATTCATTAGGGGCGCTTATTTTGCTGCAAATGCTGTTTATCCTGTTTTCTTCTTTGAAATTATAATTAGTGGTTCAATGTAATACAACAAAAAAATACTTACATGTTGTAACATCCCGAGGACATTGGTACATTTACATTTACTTGTACATTCTATGGGAAAAAGAAAGGGGAGCTAATGGTGGCGTGCAGCACTGTAGAAAAGTCTGTGAACAGTCCTAATTATCAGACTGAATGATAAAATAATAAAAGACAGATTTTAAGAAACCTTGTAATTGGGTTTATTAGCCAAAAAATGCTTTTTTTTTTATCATGAAAAAGCATTTTAAAGCCCCCCCCCCTGTCTTTATTGTTCTTTGTGGAGAGGGGAGGGGTGGAGGTAGATGAGGCACCAAAACAGGACAACAAACAGTTAATTTATAGCTACATCACTGACCTCTGAATAGAGGCTTTCACATAGCTCCTGCTGTGTAATCCTTCTCTGCTGCCCACTAATCCCCCTCCTCCCCCCTCCCCTCTCCATAGAACAGACAGGGCCTGACTGATGTAAAAGAGTCAAGATTTCCTGATAATGAGCAGTGAATTAGAGAGAGGAGGGAGGGGGTGGGGTAGATAATGGCATATTTGCCTAATAAACCCAATTACAAAGTTTCTTAAAATCGCCTGGACAGTGACACTTTAAATCTATTATTTGGCTTGGCTTCACAAACTGTATAAAAACCCGAATGTGGAAACCTTCCCTTGCAGTGCTGAGTGTTTCAATGTATTTATTTGGCATAATATGTTGTAGTTGTTCACCTTTTACGTTGCTTTGTGTTGGATACAGACTATGCAGAGTCATGCCGCTGTATTCCGAACTGGCCCTATACTACAGGAGGGTTGTGAAAAGTTAAGTGCAATCAACGCATGCATGGATGACATCAAAACTTTTGATAGAGGTAATGCATTGTGGGGTTGTTTTTCTGGTATTGGGCGTTATTGTTTTAGTTTCTCCTTAGATCATTTCCTTTGAAGATTGCCAGATGTATATAGGATGTCAATCAATGCACATTAGAAGGATCATTTTACACAGTGTAGTTTTGGGAATGGGGGGGAGGCACCGCAATGGCTCCATAAACATTTCTTTTCGCAGCAATTATTGTAAAAATACATCTTTTACATAGACATGTTCCTCCTAAACTATTTTCAGCTGTGCATAAAACGTGATAAGCTTACAAACAAGTGTTTGCTTAGGCTATGTTTACGCATAGCATTTTAATTAGTGTGAATTAGTGCTATTTCTTGAGCCTGTCATTGGGGTTTTGACATTTGTGCCAAATTTGAATTGTGACAAAAATAGATTTTTACTGTGATTTGCACAATTCACTGCAAAATAGTGCTCATTGACACTTATATTATGCATTAAATGCCATGTGTGAACATAGCCTTATTGATCACAGGGCCACTTATAGAATATATTCCTTTGGCAATTGGCTTGGGGGGGGGGGGGGTATCAACGCTGTGGTTTTATCATTTACTTACTGATTACCCACCAGTCAAAGAATATAAGTTATGTGCTTTGAACTGAATTAGTGGGTAATTATACAAACTATTCTAATAATGGATTCAGTATTTCGGCCTGCTCATACTTTAGGCCAGTGGTGGGGATTCTTTTTTCCTGTCAAGGGCCATTTGGGCATTTATAAAATCATTTGAGGTCCATAAACTTCAAGGCCGCTGCACTCGTGTTATACCATGTGCAGCAGTGGCTTGGCAGCCCCTGGGGCAGGGCAAAGTATTGTTGCCCCTGCTAGTGTAGTTAACCCTGTGATGCCCCTGGTAGCTGTACTTAACCCCCGGCGATACCTCTGGTAGCCGTAGTTAACTCCCAGAAAAGTTCCTGGTAGCTGTAGTTAACCCCTCAGTAATGTCCCTCGTAGCTGGTGTTAACCCCCAGTGATGTCCCTGGCAGACTAGTTAACCCCTAGTGATGTTCCAGGTAGCCCTAGTTAACCCCAAGTGATGTCCCTGGTAGCCCTAGTTAAAGGGTATCAGTCAGTACCTGGGCCCTACCTGAGGTGCTGACAGTGTGTTGTAGCTGGCAGTCCCCTTGTGAGCATGGTACCTATTGTTAATTTGTCCGTGCAGTGGATTATTCACAATCTCAGGTCTTCTATTGTAATAAAGAGTCAAAGAGGAGTGAGTTGTGGCTCAGTGTTTGTGCCACACTCTTGCAAGCCTCACCCCTCTCTTCTCCTCCCTCTTCTTTGTGACTAATCAATGCTGCCCGGCCTCCTGCTCACTCACTGTCAGTATCTGCCAACAGAGGCCTTATCTGCAATCGGATATAGTTAAATTTCCTAGCCTGTGTTGGAGCTTTTGTCTAGGGATAAATCGCTTGTCTAGAGACTGATTGTCTAGAGACTCATTTTTAAAAGTGCAAAGAATTCCCAATCAGGTCCAAATTATTATAATTTTTTTTATATACACTGTTAAAATAAAAAATAATTTTATTTACATGTAATGTCTTTGTGTGTTTCCCTTTTAAAAACTAAAATAACCCCATCTAGCGGGTGGCATTTTTCTATGGTTTGTGGACTGCTGTAATGATATCGCTCCATCTAATTTTAGGGATTGTGTGGAATACAGATTTGGTGGAGTCACTTGAATTACAAAACTTAATGCTTAATGCACTTCAGACTATTTATGGAGCTGAGGCTCGTAAAGAAAGTCGTGGTGCTCATGCAAGAGAGGACTATAAGGTGAGAGTATAATGTGTTCTTTTCCATGATGTATATAAGTGTAAGACCTTAACATGACTTCTGGTTTCTTGATAGAGTATGTAACGTTTCTGGTTTAGCAGTGGTTCATGCCATAAATGTCTGGTGGGCTTTAAAGGTTTATTCCCATCTCAACTAACATGGGTAAACTTGTAGTTTTTGTTAGGGTAAATATTTTTGCAAATTCATTCATTTAGCAAACGTGCAGCCCCCTCCTGTTACGCTGTTGTTTACCACCAATTGTTGACAGCTTGTTGTCTAGGTTACAAACCTTGTTTAAAAGGCCATAGTGCATTTCTTTCACCTATAGACCCACATGAGCTTTATTTTTTGTGACACCAATTGTACTTTGCAAAGACAGACTTAATTTTTCCAAAAAAATATGCTGCGAAACTGGGAGAAAATTATTTACACAGTGAAATTTGAAAAACAAAAACAAAAAAAAAACAACCTTTTTTCATTTTGGGGGTTTCGTGGTATGCCATTTACCCTATGGTAAAACTGACATGTTATCTATGTTCCTCAGGTCAGTACGATTACGACGATAGGCAACTTATATAATATTTTATTTGATGGCTTTTAAAAAATGAAAACTTAAAAAAAGAGCTAAATGTTCTTAAAATTGCTCTTTTACCATCCTTATAACGCTTTTATTTTTTGGTCTATGGGGCTATTTGAGGGGTCATTTTTTGTAGCATGATCTGTACCATGCAATCTGTCCACTAGACCACCACACCACAGATGAGGTTTAAAAGGCATTTAAATGCTACTGTCTGTTCTGGCAGCGGCATTAAAACTGTTAATTAGCCG
Source organism: Dendropsophus ebraccatus (assembly GCF_027789765.1). Lineage (NCBI taxonomy): Eukaryota > Metazoa > Chordata > Amphibia > Anura > Hylidae > Dendropsophus > Dendropsophus ebraccatus. The sequence goes on from NC_091455.1 coordinate 127,299,031, forward strand.
GGTGTGGCGGATGGTGACTGCTGCGGTCTCTACCCGCTGACAGCAGCTGGGAGCTGCGCGGTTCAGGACAGGGTCATGGTGTGACCCCTCTCTGAACCCCCCTATGGGTGCATCATGGGTCCTTAAGAGGTTAATTGTGCAGTGTGTAAATGAGATTTGGAAATTCACATCTGTTTTGCTGGTACTGTAATCTGTTGTGGATTTATCGGTATAAAATTCACAGCAAATTGGTCTAGTGTGCATTTATAATGCCCTAGTATAAAGTCTATACACACCCATTCAGTTTTGATACATATTTTTTCTCCTTTTTGTAGGTTAGAGTTGATGAATATGATTTCTCTAAGCCACTGCAAGGACAGCAGAAGAAACCAATGGAAGAACACTGGAGAAAACACACACTCTCATTTGTTGATAAAAAGGGCAAGGTAATTTGTTTGTACACAAGAGACTTCTGTAAATATTCTGCACTGTCATATATGTTTAAAAAGGACTTCTCGCACCACCTTAGGATGGTGACATTTCCTTTTAAGTCAGGGTTTTACTCAAAGTCAAAAATCTCTCCAAAAAGAAAAAATACCCATCTGCAGACATTTGTTTTGGGGTTCTTGTTTCTCACCAGTACAGAGCGGGATGCTGTCTGGCTATTAAGAGGCCTATTGGCATGGGACTAAAGGGATGATAGTTTTTGCGAAGCGTGTCCTAAATAAACATGGAGACTTATGGCCTTATTATACGGAAAGATTAGTGTATGCAGGCAACGATCATACAACTAATGAAAATTCATTCATATGTCGTTGAACACATTTTTCGAGCTGACCATAAAATCATTGATAACTGTTCGCAATTGTCCACATGCTTCGTTCTGTATTACGATTGTTCCTATGTACTAGAACATATGAACTATCGTAATTATGATTGTAATTGTGATCGTAACTTACAGCTATCATTCTGTGTGTTAATGGTGAACGATTTCAGGTAGTTTGCAAAAGTGCTTGTTTGCAATTGTTTATCGTGAATTGGAGAAAACGAAAAATCACTTTGTCTAATAGCACCCTTAAGGCTAGTCCTGTTCCACAAGGAATTCTGGGGAGAAAGGATATGAAAAATCCCATACCACCTTTAACCCCTAGACGACCCAGGACGTAGAGTTACGTCATGGAAGTCAGTCACCAGACGACCCTGGACGTAACTGTACGTCCTGGGTGGGTCTCCCACTATGAAGCGCGCTCCGGAGCAGAGCGCGCTTCATAGGAGGTGGGGGTCGGCTGCAGTGAGCAGCCGGGACCTCACCGGTAATGACACGCTGCAGTGATCGCGCTGCCGTGTGTCATTAACCCCTTAAACGCCGGCGGCGTTTAAGTGTAAGTGACAGGGGGAGTCCCCTGTCACTTACCGATCGGGACCCCCGCAGTGTGACGGACCGCCGGAGGTCTCTTACCTGCCTCCCTGCGGTCCGATCGGCGATCTGCTACACTGAGCCTGCACAGGCAGGCTCAATGAGCAGAGCGCCGATAACACTGATCAATGCTATGCCTATGGCATAGCAATGATCAGTGTAAAAATCAAAGTAGTGTATGTAAAAGTCCCTCAAAGGGACTTCAAATGTGTAAAAAAAAAAAAAAAAAAAAAAAAAAAAGTTCAAAACACTATTACACTACCCCAAAACCCCTCCCCCAATAAAAGTTTAAATAATCCCCCCTATCACATTATATAAATAAAACATATAAAAATAAATAAATAGATAAACATATAATATACCGTAGCGTGCGTAATTGTCCGATCTATTAAAATATAACAAGCGTTATTGTGATCGGTAAACGGCGTACACGAAAAGAGGGAAAAAAGTGCGCAGATTACCGATTTTATGTTACATTATATATTTAAAAAAATCAATAAAAAGTGATCAAAACGTCCGATCTTCACAAATATGTTATTTATAAAAACTAGAGATCATGGCGGAAAAAATGACACCCCATACAGCCCCATAGGGGAAAAAATAAAACTGTTATAAGTGTCACAATAGGCCCATTTTATTAATATTTAATTGCCAAAAAAAAGGATTTCATAAAAAAATATATATATAACATTAGAGAATCTGTGTAACCTGCATATGGTTGTGTTTGGACTGACCTATAGAGTAATAGTATCATGCCGCTGTTACAATATAGTGTATTACGTAGACACAGGAGCCCCCCAAACGTTACCATATTGCATTCTTTTTTACGACTTCACCTATTTATATCTTCCTAAATAATATATTTGGGATTCCATCATACATGTTATGGTAAAATGAAAGACGCCATTACAAAGTACAACTATCTCCTGTAAAATACAAGCACTTACATGGCTTGTAGATAGAAAACTGAGAGTGCTAGAGCTCTTAGAAGGGGAGGAGGGAAAAACGAAAACACTAAGATCAAAATTTGCGCGGTCCACTGGGTCATTTTGGGACTGGTCCTCAAAGGGTTAAAAGATGGTTTTCCATCAGTGTTTTATTCCAACTACCCTATTTCCCCAAAAATAAGATATCTCCTGAAAAGCCCTAATAGAAGTTTTTCTGAATTGCAAAGATTATTTTTGGAAGCATGCCTGCCGAACAGAATATCAGGGCATGCAGTTGGGATTCTTTTTAGCCCGCCAATGTTGTCTCCTACCTTCATCGTCCGTTGTAGAGCAGCTGCAGATGTAGAGCGGCACAGAGTCTGCCATTATCCCGTCACCTGCCACCATACCATATGCGGTCACTGCTGTGCTGTATGAGTGTGCTGTGATGAGCTCCTCCTGGTGGCTGAAAGCCAACATTCTATATGCTCTGTCCCTGCAGTGCATGTGACATTGTGAATTCTTCATGGAAAAATAAGACATCCCTTGAACATAAGACCTACCATATAGAACACACAGAAAGGGAGTCCTAGCTGCAACGTCTTACTTGTGTTTCTTCAATACCTTTAGATTAATACTTGGCTTGTTGAACCATTTTCTTTTTTTTCCAGGTTACTTTAAAATACAGACCTGTAATTGACTCAACCCTGGATGAACAAGACTGTGCATCAGTCCCTCCTGCCATCCGTTCCTACTGATTTGCACTTCTCTCTTCCTGAGAAGATGAACTGATTTATGTATGATAGAATTCTGACAGTACAGAGCTTATGCACGATACTCAGCTGTTTGACAACTTGCAAAATACATGCTCATCCCTGGCTATTAAAGTTAATTTTATTTCCACCACTTAAATGCCATCATTCCCACACACTGCTCCATTTAGCGTTTCATTCTGTTTATTGGTTTACCATAACAAACTATTTGAACTTGCTGTTAACTTATAAGGCCTTTGACACATATGTTTAAAAATATAATATTTTTTTAAAGCAACATTCGCTACATGTATCTGTCCTTTTTTTTTTTTTTTTTTTTTTCTTTTCTTTTCTTTTAGAAGATGAAAAATGCCACTTGAGGTCTGTGCAATGTTAAAAATATTGGTGTACCTGTATTCTTGAGAGGCTTTCTTTAGTGTTTATTGCTTTTGACAGCCCATATTTTTTTATGGATTCTGCCATTTTGCTAATCCATGTTTTAAATTTTAAAAATTAACACAGGTACTGTACATGCATAAATAGTGAATGTTTTCAGAGTTTTAGTGCCCATCTCTGTGCTAGTGAGTGCAAATTTAAAAAGGCAAATAATAACTTTGCATCTTTTGGTAAAGTTGGATACATTTTCATTGATAAAAAATTTAGAAGGTGTAACCATTGATTCCAGCAAGAATTAAGGTTAAAAATCTGATACTGATAATTTCCACTGAATTGGCAAGTACAAACTGTCTAGACCCAGATCAAGGCTACACTAGGTAAACAGAATAATCAGAACACACAAAGACTTCAAACAAATGCTGGTCTATTCTTCCATGTGAAAATATAGGCAGCGATTCAGGCTGCTGCTTTTTTTAAACAATTTTTATAATTTCAGTGGATATATTTAGATTTCAGAATTCAGTTCTTACCAATAAAGCACATTTACGAAATACAGTGACAGTAATGTAATGTATATTCGCCTGTAGGAGCCAATTGGGGCAGGGCAGAAACAAGCTGCCAAGAAAGGTAAGTCCAGAAACAGAAAACCCTGATCTGTGCCTGTTATCTAATGAACATATATAACAGCATTTATATGTATCCCAGTGGCCCTAGTAGTCACTTCTGTATAGGTGGTCCGACATGCTGATCTTGGGCCAGACACACAGCAAAAGATTGTCCATTCGGTTATGTGTTGATATAGCTTTGCCGTAACTGTATTATCTATAAGTTAAGCATGTATCATGCAACAATAAATAAATCACTTTATGGAATAAACTAGAATGCTGGAACTTTCCCTTTTAAGTAGGGTGAGGAGCATATGGCTTCATAAATGTCAGTACTCGGGTGTAATTTTTACTGGGTGTATCTGTGAATTGACAAATATTTTGTAATGTTAATTTGATGCGTTTTTAACTTTTGTAAGGGTGAGTTCTGTGTTCATAGAGGAATTGGGGTAGTGTATTTCGTTTTTAAGTGGTATTCTACCCACTGCAAATAAATTTAAAGCAAGTTGGAATGCAAAAAAGTTGTGACTGGCAGGGATGGAGGCTGTTCGAACAGTGTTGGGTGGATTACGGCACTTTTTTTTTTTTTTGGGGGGGGGGGGGGGCCTGGAGAAAAGGTGTGTAGCTGCTGTAGCTGCAGTCGGAGCATATGGAGATAAGAAAATCCATATGTATGTTTACTGGGGCCACGACTTGTAACTTACAATAACTTCCAAATTCAGTGGAACAGTCGTAAAGGCGTGCTAGGCCTCAGTGTCACTCTGTTTTCTAATTCCGTGGAAGGCAGCTTGGTTATATATTTGAATAACCTAGGCAGTAAGTAAAGCACTAGCACAATCAAAAAAGAGTTTAGCCAAGTTGCAGCTCATATCACTTTGGGACCCCGCATACCATAGAAGGATTAAGTCAATCTTATAAGCTTTTAATGAGGAGTGTAACTAATGTTAGATACCCAATACTGGGGTCAAGTATATGTCTGGCATAAGTGTATATTGACCGATGCTCATAGGAACGGTGACATCTGATGTTGCCTATAAGAGGGTATGTGGTTAATGACATGCTACCACTAGAAAATTTACTGATCATGTTATGTAAATGATATAAAAGTATATTGATTACCTACCACAAGGTATATAGATCATACTATGCCAACAATTTGCCTCCCTCTGTAACCATAAAGGGAATAACACAAGAGAGTGGAAAAACAGGTGTCTATTACTTGGACTACTACTGTCTGGATGACTCAATCAGCTGTTTTTTGTCGAGGTAATAGTGTTCAATGTATCCAGGATGAAGCACACAGAGAAATATCCAATAACTCCATAGAATAAGGAATCAGTGTTACCTTGTGATGTGCGGAAGTCAGAACCGGCCAGTGGCACCTCACCGCTTTAACAGCCAATCAGCCAGCAATAGTGAAAAGTGTCCATTTTTCTGTGTAACTAATGACGTCACCACCAATGCACGAGATTTATCACTTGCTGAACTTAGAGCAAGTGCAAAAATGCAAGACTCTGCCTTGCTTTTGCTGAAAAGCTTGGGGCATCTGGAACAATGGAGGCAGCATTAGGAAACCATATCAGAGGTGAAAAGGGGATTGAGATGGCAGATAACTCATGCATGCCACATCAACTAAAACAGGAGCCTCTACATTTTCTAGAGCAATGAATATGGTTTGTATCCTGTATATTGTGCCATGAAATAAAGATGATAACTAGATTTGTATTTCCAGGGAAATACATAGTGCTTGAAAAGAGCGCCCCTTCACCAGTGACTTCCTTTTAAGAGAAACTTTAATCCTGGGTGCTGTCCCTTTAAGAGCAACTTGGCTCCAGTCCCTTTAGGAGTGACCTGGGTCGCTTTAAGAGCGTCCTGGGTCCCTTCGCTCTTAAAGGGACATATTTCGCTCTTAAGGGGACCCATTTAGAGCGACTTGGGTACCGTCCCTTTAAGAGCGGCTTGGGTACCGTCCCTGCTACACGCCTGCCTCAGCTCTGCTATTTTACTGACTGAACTCTGCTACTTATAATGGTAAAGATTATTGCTCTGTTACCATGACAATCTTACTCACGTCAGTGAGCCAAAATCGTTAAGGACCTTCCATATATTACATCTTCTATTGGCCAATAGTGGACATGTGACTGTGGATGTTGTGATACATTGCCTGACAAGACCTTAGAGTTCCTATTGGCTGCTATATTTCAGCTATTTGCATATGTGCTGTGATTGGCTGTTAGCGGAGTGTGGCCATTATTTTCTATGGGAAATTAGGAGTCTTTAAACGTAAATTTCTTAAACGAAAAATCCAATCGAAACGAAAAATAGCACACCTCACACCGCCGAGGGCTTCGAAACACAGTTTGAAAGGAGTCTGTGCGCAAAGCGGTTCGGGCTGTATTACGCTCAGAAAAATGGCTGGAAGAAGAAGAAACGGAAGAAGAAGAAGAATGCGGATTACAATATAGTGCTTTTCAAGCACTATAATTAGAACAGGAAGTAAAAGGCCGTGGTAGGACAGTATTCCCAGGTCATAGGAGTTCATGAAGATCAGATCACACATGTAAAGGGTTAAACCATCAGTTTTATGGTTAGGAGTGTTCTTACTGTCACAGATAACAGTGCCTTGGGAAAGTATTTGCCCCCTTGAACTTTTCAACCTTTTGCCACATTTCAGGCTTCAAACATTAAGGTATATATATAAATTTTTATTTTTATTTATTTTTTTATTGTAAAGAATCAACAAGTGGAACGAAATTTATCGGATCTTTTAAACCTTTTTAACAAATAAAGTGGGGTGTGCAATATTATTCTGTTTTGTGTAAACGCACCTTAAATGTCTGATGATGATAAATAGAATCTACCTGTGTGTAATCAAGTCTCTGTATAAATGCATCTGCTCTGTGATAGTCTCAGGGTTCTGTTTAAAGCGCAAAGAGCATCATGAATACCAAAGAACACACCAGGCAGGTCCGAGATGCTGTTGTGGAGGAGTATAAAGCCGAATTTGGATACAAAAAGATTTCCCAAGCTTTAAACATCTCAAGGAGCACTGTACAAGCAATCACATTGAAATGGAAGGAGTATCAGACCACTGCAAATCAACCAAGACCTGGCCATCCCTCTAAACTTTTATGTGGAACAAGACGACTGATCAGAGATGCAGCCAAGAGGCCCCCAATCACTCTGGATGAACTGCAGAGATCTACAGCTGAGGTGGGAGAGTCTGTCCATAAGACAACCATCATTAAGGAAGAGTGGCAAGAAAAAAGCCATTTCTGAAAGATATCCATAAGTCCATTGCCCCCTATTAATTTAAATATGCAAAAGAAGGGTCGTGTTTTGAGACTCATAACTGAGGCTCCACAGACCCTTATTTTGCATATTTAAATTTATAGGGGGCAATGCATCAGTGGAGACTCTTCATTGAGTACTCCATTTGATTTTTTTTTGTCGCTGGTCTCCCTGAGCTTTGTTTTGTTGGTCTATTTTTCATTGCCCCTGTTAGCCAGAATCCTACTCCACACTGACGAGGGGCAACTACCCCGAAACGATTGTGTGTGGATGGAAGCCTGCCTTGGTAAACCCTTGTCATGTTGCAATACTCGCCACAGAGTTAGACTTTGACATTAAAGGGGCCACTCTGGTATTTCCCTATTTATGTTCCAATACTCGCAACCGAGTGGGACTTAAAGGGTGGTTTGGTGCTCTCCCCACTGGGAGTCACCCCCTTGGCAATAGGCTTCCCTCCCCTGGAGAGATATCTGGCTATTCCTGTGTTTTGAGACTCGTAACTGAGGCTCCACGGACCCCTCTTTTGCATCATTTAAAGTTTGCTATAAGCCACCTGGGAGACACGCCAAACGTGGAAGAAGGTGAATCCAAAATCCAACTTTTTGGCCATAATACAAAACAACATGTTTGGGGTAAAAGCAACACAGCTCATCCCCCTGAACACACCATCCCCACTGTCAGACATGGTGGTAGCAGTATCATGGTTTGGGCCTACTTTTCTTCAGCAGGGACACGGAAGATGGTTGAAATTGATGGGAAGATGAATAGAGCCAAATACAGGACCATTCTGGAAGAAAACCTGTTGAAGTCGGCAAAAGACCTGAGACTGGGACTGAGATTTATCTTCCAACAAGACAATGAACATAAAGCAAAATCTACAATGGAATGGTTCACAAATAAACGTATCCAGGTGTTAGAATGGCCAAGTCACAGTCCAGACCTGAATCCAATCGAGGATCCGTCGAAAGAGCTGAAAACTGCTGTTCACAAACACTCCCCATCCAACTTTAGCTGTTTTGCAAGAAAGAATGGGCAAGAATTTCAATCTCTCGATGTGCAAAACTGATAGAGACATACCCCAAGCGACTTGAAGCTGTAATCGCAGCAAAAGGTTGTACTATAAAGTATTAATACAAGGGGGTCGAACATTTTGCACGCTTCACTCTCCAGTTTTTTTATTTGTTAAAGTTAAAAAGACCAAGTAAATTTAGTTCCACTTCACAATTGTGTCACACTTCTTTATTCTTCACAAAAAAATTAACATGTTATATCTTTATACTTTATAAAGCCTGAAATGTGGCAAAAGGTTGAAAAGTTCAAGGGGGGCAAATACTTTCCCAAGACACTGTACATTAAGAGACACAAAGCTTTATTTTAATTTGCTTTATATGAAATGTAAGCAAAACGTGAATAAACAGTGGCCCATGATCACCTTATATATGTGCATAACAACTCATATACAGAAAATAATTCCTTGCACAAAAGGAGATTATTACAGCTGGAAACTTCTAAATAAAATGCCAGGAATCTGCACCCCCTTCTTGACCAATCGCATTCAGGTACATGCTGGTTCATTCTTTTCTTTATCATAGTAGACCCAATGAATCTAGACTAAGGGTAACTTCACACACACCGTATCGCAGTGGATGTTATGCTGTGGATCCACAGCAGATTTGATCTAAATAACTGCTGGGGATCCTGTATGTGTGAACACACCCTCAAAGGAGTTATCCAGTGTTAGAAAAACATGGCCACTTTCTTCCAGAGAACGCAAATCTTGTCTCCAGTTCAGGTGTGGTTTGAAATTAAGCTTTACTTTACTTCAAAGGAACTGAGCTGCAAAATCTGCACCCAAACTGGAGACAAGAGTGGTGCTGTCTCTGGAAGAAAGTGGTCAATGTTTTTCTAACTCTGGATAACACCTTTAAAATCACCTCATCTACTACAACAGCCTGCTTACCCCAGCCATTGCACAATGTTCCTTAGAAATGTTGTGGTGAATAGCTGCTCAAATGTCTGAAGCCTAAACAATGATGCATTGTCTTTTAGAGTCAATTGAGTCAGTCTCTCCATATTTACATCCTTTCCAACAGCAATTGCACTTGTAACAATTCCATTTTCTTTAAGAGAGTTTACGGCCTGGACAAAGTTCTTCTTGCTGTTATTCCCATCAGTTATAAACACAAAGGAGACTTCTGCATTCTTTCTTGCACCTTTATGCCTTCCGGATCGACTTTGGACTATGTTTTTGATTGTATAAAGAATGCCCATGCCAATATGAGAGGACGATTCATAGTATACAGCTTTGGAAGGTAATGTCTGAATGCTAGTTAGGTTAAAACTGAAATCCAAAAGCACGTTTTGTTCATTTTCACCTCCATATTGGATGACTGCAATTCTAGCTCCATGTGAATCATTATCACTTACAGCAAGCTTAAGTTCTTCTGCTATGTCCTTAATAAATCTCAGCACCTGCACAAAATTTTCCTTGCCCATTCGTTCTGAACCATCCACAAAGAAGACAATGTCCACAGGTCGACCTACCAAAGGTCCAAGTATCACTGCTGCAATGCAGAAAAATGTTCTGTTAAAATCTCATTTTAATTTAACAAAAACAATGTTTAACAATCTTTAGAAAATGCAACAAAATATTAACGTCTGAATCCTATGAACAAGATCTTTAATACTTATTACTAAGTACTTGGCCTCATCTTGATATCTCCTGCTAAAAAAGGTTCCTGAATAATAATAAAAAAAAGGAATCAGATTAGAGATGAGCGAAGTGGGTTTGGGTTCGAGTCAAGTGTATTTGGCCCCTGAGTGTTGCACTTAGACCTAGACTGGGGTGGGCAACTTCTATGATGTATATGGCCATAATAATGTAAAGTCTTAGCTAATGTAGCTACTAGGACTATTAGTCTTGATGGCCGCTGTGCATAATGTAAAGTGTCCTATGCTGGGGCATATGATAGTAATATTAGGGCCCTATTACACAGAGTGATAATCTTATCACTTTGTGTAATAAAGACAATAATCATCGGCTGATGGTGTCTTTTTGTTCCTCACCTATAATCATGCCTGCTGACCATGCATTGTTACAGTATGTATAATAGTGATGCGCACCCAATGGCTGATGAGTGTGTAAAGAAAATAACAAAGTATATACAGTAGACACCTGTCTACGCTCCCCCATGCTTCTTCTCTCTCCCCAGTATCTTCCTTGCTTCTGCCCACAAGAACTGCAGAGCCAGCCTCTGAAGTGACAGGCTGCCCAGCCAATCACTGGCCAACAGGTACAGCGCCGCAGCCATTGATTGACTGAGTGCCCTCTCACTTCAGAGACTGGCTGTGAATTTCCCTCGGTGGCTGTGGGGGCCGGGCAGAAGCCAGGAAGTTCTCAGAGAGGTACTGTATGTATAAACTTTATTTTACAATTCAAGCACAGGCTGCACGGAAATCAGTAAAGATGTCCGTGCCGCCCTTGCTGCACAATTGTTGAGCCTTTTGATAGGCTCAATAAACAAGCAACGATCTAGCAGATGGAGGTTCGATTACAGTGGTGATCAGACCATGTAATACGGCCTTAACTCTAAATACTAAATACTCTGAAATACTAAAAGTATTTCAAATGCTATGGAGAAGGCTGAGTTATGTTGCACACGCTCCTCCACGATAACAGGAGGGTGGATCGGGAGAGGTGGAGCTTTGTATTATGGACAGTGGGGACTGAGTCTAATACACCCAGGAGCTGTAAGTGGTTATTATGGCTATATAGGTCATAAAAGTGGCTATTCCCTTTAACTGTAACTGTCCTACCTAATGTGTGTTCATAGTTACGTAAGGCACTCTGATTGACAGAGCAAAGAGTAATTGCCTACTCAGCCTGCCAGTGTGAAGGCTGCTGGCAGCATTATGTTTTTAGGACTTTTCTTTTTATTTTGCACAAAATGTTGTGGACTAATTAGACTAATTGTTCACCTGTTACTTTTAATATACCAGTCTATTACTCATCCTGCAACAATAGACAACACACAATATTATTTCTCCTTTTATGTGTGTGTATATATATATGCATATTAAGTACCACAATGTAGGACACACTGCTAGCTAGTTGCCTGCTATTCTTGACTAGACCCAGAGGGGGCAGTAATCAACTTTATATTTTATTGTAGAAAAATTAGCAAATAGTTGATTTTTGAAAAATGAAGTGAATAAAAGTCATTTACCTGACAGCATACGCTGTGTTTAAATGGATTGCTGTTTCATTTAGTTCCCAGTAGTTATCCTGATATCTTTTCAAAAGCAAACTTTAAAGTAAAGCTGTGAGTTAGGTTAGCCTCACCTGTCCTTATACTCATTTAATACTTTTTATTCCTGACCTTGCTGTCAGATTTGAGTTTGTTTTCACCACATATGCCTCTGAATACTGTTTTACCAGACAGGAAATGTGAACTTTCTGTACAAAGACTAAGGTTTGTTCAAGTTTGAAAACTGATAAGTATTGCACTATTGGAAGTGTTTCTACATTTTACTTTACAGAAGTTTTGTTTTTGTTTTATATAATAAAGCATGAAAACAGAATAGTAATTCTCTCAAAATGTTATATGTAATTGGATTTTACAGACAAGTAGAAAACTAGGAACATATCCAGACCACAGGAAAAGAAAGTTTAAGAAAATATTGAATACCATTTTTTTTTTTGCTTTATAAGACTTACTAAAAAATCCTTGCATCTTATATTCTGCAGACAATGCGGCTCAACACTTTCAGACCACCCTGACTGGCTGGTTCCCTAATGTTCTGATTCAGCACTGTGCCCAACTGCTGAGTATTACTGATAGCTGCACAGTCCTCTCCCTTCTCCTGAATTCTCCTCTAAATTCCTACATGTAGAAGCCCCACCTAATAACTGCAGTGATATCACAGTCCTGTGACTAGTCACATGACTGTGAGGAATGTACAGTCTATGGAGTCACCCAATGATGTTTCAGGGCTCGGGCATACAACTGTTGGTTCACTGTCAAAAGTGGTTTATTAGTAGACAGAAGCAAGATGGGAATAAATCCAATGGGGGTATCTTGTATAATATCCAATGCTCTCATAGTGTTGTCTCTTGCCTTTTAGGCAGTGAGGGGAAGCTTGGACTGTGTGAATCAGGTTTTGTAAATGATGGCTGAGTTTGAAGAAAGTTTTCAGGTCCACATTGAATAAACAGATAAAAGTTGGCATAGTTTGGCACTCACATATTTGGCAAACACTTCTTTGACAATTACAGTGATATGGGCAAATATGGTATTTCTTTGGCATTTTGTAATTGGTCAGGGCATTAAAGGGATGCTAAAAGCCCTAAGAGAGTGTGTAGAACTTGTTTGTACACATGTTTAAAGGAGTTATCCAGATAAAAAATTTTTTTCCAAATCCAACTAGTGTCACAAAGTTATATAGACTTGTAATTTACTTCTATTAAAAAAATCTTAAGTCTTCCCATACTTATTAGCTACTAAATGTCATGCTGGATATGTTTTATTTTCAGTCTGACACTGCTCTCTGCTGACATCTCTGGCCGAGACAGGAACTCTGTCTCAGTTTTCTATGAATCCCCATAGAAAACCTCTCCTGCTCTGGACAGTTCCAGTCTCGACCAGAGATGTCAGCAGAGAGCAGTGTGTCAGACTGAAAATAAAACAATATTTCCTGCAGGACATAAAGCAGCTAAGTAGTACTGGAAGACTTAAGATTTTTTTAATAGACGTAAATTACAAATCTATATAACTTTCTAACACCAGTTGATTTGAAAGAAAAAGATTTTTGCTGGACAGCCCCTTTAATAACTGTCAGCTGAACATTTGTTTAGCCAACAGATATCTCTCCCCACTTCCACATGCATATGAAGGTTAAGCACAGCCAAACATTTATGTATTCCTAGTGGGGAAGGGAGAAATAGGCTGCATTCAGGAAGCTCTGGCGCCGGCTTATACCTCTTACAACAAATGGGTCAGGTGGCAAAAATCCAGCACACTAAACTTCCCTCTACTATTATCCCTCTCACATCATCTGCCATGGGTCTCTATAGGTCACTAGGTTGTTAGGTGCTATCCCTAGCCTCTCCCCTTCTACTCCTTTATCTGCCCTGCCAAGAACTCTCTTCATTTGTCCTTTGAACTTCCCTTCATATTTAGGAGTATTTACAGTTCTACAGTTTGGACATATGTAAGAACCTTGTGCTTTATATTTATTCCTAAAAGCTTTCCTCTATGTATTTTCTGCAGATATTTTTCTATGATTAACCCCGTTATGTGTATGTTAATAACTTGCATGAAAAAACATGAATTACTTACATTGTTTGCAGATCTGATCTGGGCAAAATATTTCTGGTTCTGTAAAACATTAATTAAAAATATTTTTTTAATGCAGTAGATCTGTGAATGCTTGTATCTGGTAAAACAATTCAGCCAAAAATTCGTCATGCCAAGTTGTCATACCTGGACAAAGTACAGCCTCCATTTCTTGCAGGAACTCCTCAGATGCCAGTTCAGCATATATCCTTAGATGTTTTACCCTAGTATTGACATTGCAGGCTATTTTCTCCAATTCTTTTTTTTCTGAACTGCTAGTAAATAAATCCCCTATTCCAATGGCATATACTTCAACTCCTTTACATAGGGACTCCAGCTTGTCTATGTCCTTAGGATCATAACGTCCATCTGTGATTACAAATGCAACAACTTTGCTCACAGCTCTTTGGTTTGGACGTATAAGCTGCTCATAAGTGTACTTCAGAGCTGAAGGAGTCCATGTTCCACCAGCCAACCATTCCATGGATTTTACCTTAGAAATAAAAGAGGCCTTAGAGGTAATACTGGGATCATCCATTCTGATTGCTTGTATTGCTCCTTGATGGCTGTATTGCACCACTCCAAGGCGAGATCCTAAAAAACATGTGATATTATTACTATTTTTATTCTTATTTTATGTATACTTTGTACACTACAAATGTTCAAAGTGATTTCCACAGAGAGCAGTTCTGTCTAGACACGTGACAGCATATCCTCAGATATGGGGGGAGCACTTAGTTGTTGATGTAGCCCCATGGAAAGAAGTTGCAGGGTGTTAGATCTGGCGACCGTTTTTAGGTAAAATTTAGATATGTATGTGTGGTGCACTCCTGTGAGGCTCGACTGGTCACTTCCCAGATGGTACTGTGTAATGCCACTGCTGTGGTGGTTGGTCAAGATATAGCTCAGCCAGATGGTATACTGCCGTGAGGAATAGCTGGTAATAAATCCTCTCTTCTCCCCCACATTTGTAGGATATTCGCTAATTGCCCCTATGCTTATGAGGGGCTTAGGAGCATTTGGGGCCGCACCCTAAGCCCGAAGCACTAGTTAGGCCCGCCCAGACCGCCCCCTTCTGCGGCATATCAGCAGCTTTATTGGGCTGAACCTGCTGATAGTGCCGCTTTAAAACAACATGTATAATATTACTCGTTTGGCATCAAACAATAGTTTTGATTAAACATTTTAACAGCTGTAGAGTAAAAAATAAACTAAACATTTTTAAAAGGAAGTCGAGTTAACCTGAAGATAGCAGAAAATATAAATAATACAAATTAATGCATTATAAAATGGCTGTGGGGTAGTAGAATCTTAGTTTACCTGTAGGGTCTGATCCATTTTTGCCCATTTTATCAATTCTGTTGGCAATGCTAATCACAAAATTTTTGGCAAGGCTGAAATTTGTTTTGCCAACACTTTCAGAACTGTCTATAACAAACACCACGTCAGTTGGCTGGCAGGATTTGTAGCAATCTGTGAAAAGATAAAAGTATGAAAACATGTTTAAGCGTGATCTGTTGTTACTGGGTTACCGTTCTGTAAAGAAAACATAAACCTGGGTCCAAGGTTTTCATACAATATCATCTTGATTTACAAGATAATGTAGTTTGCATCTTTTCTTTATACTAAACAAACTGCAAATAAACTGTTCCTAATATGTAGAAATGAATTATAATTAGAAGCTATGAAATATGTCATTTACATACCACAACATCCACAGATTTCCTCAACATAGCTCATGATTTCACAGTCCTTAAATAGATAAATACAACTGTTAGATGCTAATAATTATATTATGCATTTTCTTTTCTATGTATGGCTATTTTAGCAATTTAGAGTAACTTAGTTGATGTGGTTATAATTCCCTACACAGTACAATTTGTTTATACCAATAATATATTTAGTAATCATTTTATTATATATATACCACACCATATTAACAATCAGATATATTACATAACAATATCACAATATATTACTAATACAATTATTATATTACTAATATAATAATTGTTATACTCTCAAGCCAGCAAAACCCCTTAAGGGTAGCTTCACACGGGCGGGCTCGCAGCGAGATTCTCGCTGCGAGCCCGGCAGGTCCTGTCAGTTTCCATAAACTACATACTTGCTGCGGACCGCAGCGAGTATGTAATTGTACCGCGCTTAACCCCTTCTACTCCCGCCGGCTCCCCCGCTGTAAGCAGCATACATTACCTGTCCTTGCTGCTCGGGTCCGGCGTCCTGCTCTCCCGTCCGGCCAATTAGTGTGTTGCCCAGCCGCAGCCACTGATTGGCCGGGCGGGAGAGCAGGACGCCGGACCCGTGCAGCAAGGACAGGTAATGTATGCTGCTTACAGCGGGGGAGCCGGCGGGAGTAGAAGGGGTTAAGCGCGGTACAATTACATACTCGCTGCGGTCCGCAGCAAGTATGTAGTTTATGGAAACTGACAGGACCTGCCGGGCTCGCAGCGAGAATCTCGCTGCGAGCCCGCCCGTGTGAAGCTACCCTAAGGGTAGCTTAACACACACCGTATCACAGCGGATTCGATGGTGCGGATCCCCAGCAGATCCGCAGGAGATTTAATCTAAATAACTGAACACAGCATCAAATCTGCTGCAGATCTGCTGCCGATTCTATACATTTGAACACACCCTAAGGCTGGGTTCACACACAGTATATTTCAGTCAGTATTTGGTCAGTATTTTGCAACCAAAACCAGGAGTGGATCGAAAACACAGAAAGGCTCTGTTCACACAATGTTGAAATTGAGTGGATGGCCGACATATAATGGTAAACAACAGCCGTTGTTTTTAACTAACAGCAAATATTTGCCGTTAAATGATTGCCATCCATTCAATTTCAACATTGTGTGAACAGAGCCTTTCTGTGTTTTTTTCTAATCCACTCCTGGTTTTGGTTGCAATATGAGGACCAAAATACTGACTGAAATATACTGTGTGTGAACCTAGCCTAAGGGTAAAAACACACACAACGTATCCGCAGCGGATTTCTCGCTGCGAATTGTCATCCCGCTGCAAGGATGTCAAACTCATAGCCATTAACCCACAACAACGCACTGATTGGCTGACTGCCGGGAGATGCCGGGAGGCCCCAAAGCAAGCAGGAGCAGGGACCCAGTACAGTATATTCCCGGGCCGCAGGGGTTAATGGTGCTAGTTTTACATACTTGCAGCGGGATGTCAGCCCATTGAAGTAAATGAGCAAGTGTCCACAACGGGTTTCGCTGTGATTTCTGGCTGTGGATATGTTGTGTGTGTTTGTACCCTAACTCATAATTAAGTAATACCCTAAGTGATAGTACTGTACAATCAGTTTTTAGAGTGCATTTTCTACAGCAATCCAGATACCTGTGTATGTTTTAGGACTTTGGTTAATATAATTAGCTATTGAACCACTAGAGTACTTTGGTGACTTTAGCTTGAACATTCAAATTATATCAATATTACAAGAAATCCTTATTACCGTTATTCCTGGATTTCCACGTTCTCCTGGTGAACCCTAAAAGAACAATATATAATAATTACACATAATTTTTAATCAATGTATGCAGCGTTTCTATCGGCCCCACAACAATTACTCTTGGGTGGGTTAGGGATACCCACTAAATTGCAACATAAATACCAAATACCCACAGGCACTTGGCCTGGGGTATGAAGACCTCTTTATCTGTAACCACACCCAGTTTAAAATATAACTTTTATTAATAGTCCAGTGAAATAAAATAAAATAATGGCAGTGTAATTTAAAATCACAATCCCCAAATGCCTCCAAAGTACATCAATGTCTATGGAGGGATCTCCCTCTCAGTGCATTACCGGTAACATCTGCAGTCTTCTACTAATATTCAGGCATAAGGGATCGCTAATTAAAATATGTATTTGTGCCCCTTCAACATGTTTCATTGTATATCACAACTTCTTTTAATTTTGACTATTAGCAGAATACTGAGTACTATTTGTATTTTATTACCAATATTAGGTTATTAGGATAAAAGAAGTAGAATAGTAAAACTCACAGGAAACCCAGATGTTCCAGTGAGACCACGCTCTCCTGGTTGTCCATTCGGTCCATATTCTCCCTGAACAAATAAAAAGGTGTTTTTGTAATCCAGTGAAGAAGGGTATACAAAGCAGCTCTCTGATGGCAGCTTTTAGAGGTAGTATTCCCTTCAAGACAGTGTGTAATTTCGATAAGAAATATTAGGACATGTTTGGAAATGTAAGCCAAGCCAGAGAAATCTCCAGAAGGGAAGTAATCTGTAGACAGCTAGGGGTTAGTGCTCCTTGTCGGTAAAAAGCAGGGTGCTTGCTGGCTGCAGAGAGGCCTTTTTTGTGGGACCAAAGGGGCAATGTTTCTTCTTGAGGAGAGCATCATAATGACATATAGAGACTTATAGGCATAACCCCGAAACTGATAGGTAAAGCTCTCCCTCCAGACAGTTGTCTAACTTGGCTTGCATTTCCAGTCAAGACTTCTTACTAGGGTTAGACAATAAGCTACCTTCAAAAGGTGTCTTCCCCGAATTCTCAGTAGAGGGTGGGTGGTCTGTAAGTCTCCATGCATCTTTATGACACTCTCCTTAAGGAGAAACATTATCCCTTTGGTACCATTTATAATACAGTATATTTTATAGTATACCATTGGGCATGGCAACAAAGGAAAATAAGATTAGCTCAAAGCGACTCTGTACCCACAATCTGACCCCCCCCCCCCCCCAAACCACTTCGGATAGCTGCTTTTAATCCAAGATCTGTCCTGCGGTCCTAAAAACAACTTTCAAACTGGCAGCCCTGTGCCCAGCGGCCGGGGCTTAGATTGTGTATGCATTAGGCTGGTAAACCCTCTCTGTCCCTTCTCCCCGCCCTCCTTATCATTAGGGCTGGATCGTTATGGCACCTTATTGCACGTTATGTGCAATGTTCAGACAGGAGAAAATGTTCCAGTGGCATTCCTAATGATGAAGAGGGTGGTGAGGAGGGACGGAGGGGTGGTGCAAGGTAAGGGCACAGATACTCCTGTTGGGCACGTTTTTTTTTAGGACAATAACTGCATTACCTGTTGAATGGACACCAGGACAGATCTTGGATTAAAAGCAGCTATCCGAAGGTACAAGCGGTTTGGGGGGGTCAGATTGTGGGTACAATGTCGCTTTAAATGAAACAGGTTATTTTTCTTTCACATGCATTTCAAATAAATGATAGGCTATAAGTATTAACCCCTTAACGACATCGGGCGTACAATTACGGCCCCGTTGCCTGGGCTTTAACGCAAAAGGGCATAAATGTACGTCTGCGGTTTCCCTGACCACCATGGCCACTTTTGCACCACTCTTGTTTCCAGTTCTGGTGTGGTTTGCAGTTAACCCCTTAACGACATCGGGCGTAAACTTACGCCCTTGCGCCCTGGTACTTGGCGCATCAGGGCGTAAATTTACGCCCGATGTTTCCCCGATTGCTGCGTGTTCGCACACAGCGATCGGGGAAGATGGCCTGCTATAAATCATAGCAGGCCATCCTAGCTTCTCGGCACGGGGGGTAGTTAACATCCCCCGTGCTGACGACCGCCGCTATTGGCTGATCAATTCAGATAAGCAGATCAGATAAGTCGGTGACCCGATGACCCGGAAAAAATGGCGGTAAAAAGTAATGGTGGTCACTGTGCCACCGGCCCGATCGCCGTGAACGGCCGGCCGGTAGCGGACGGCCGTTCACTGCGATCGGGCCGGTGGCATGGCGATCAAAGTCCCCAAATGTAATAAATACCTGCTCTGGACCCCTCAGCTAGGTAGCTGAGGGGTCCAGAGAAGGTATACTCACCTGTCCCGGGGTCCTGATCGGCGTCTTCCGGGTTTGCGGAGTCCTCGTCTTCTTGTCGGGTCTTCGGCTTCTTCCATGGGGTCCCGTTTGGCTTTTTTCGGCTCCAGCGTCGTCTTTTTCCGGATTTTGCGCTCTGCTGCCCTCTAGCAGCTAATAAATGGAATACACTTATCAGCAGCTATAGGGATGTTCAGAATGTAGTAAAAGTTGTTTTTTTTTTTTCCAAATTTTTTTTTCCCTGGCGTGTTTTTGGCATCAGACGCATACGCTGTTATTGCCTCCGACACCGAAACAGCCAGTGAGGATGAATGGGGGGATCCTTCTTTCCTGCATTCATCCTCATCCTTATCATCCAGTGACATGTCTGGGGGTAGTGTAGCGTACGCTGCCCCCCAGACACGTCTTTTCCGCCAGTACCGTCCCAATAAGAGATCACGGTATAGTGTGAAATGCTACAAACTCTATGAGAGTACCTCAGGGTACACTTACGGATTTAGGGTACGTGCACACTGCAGAATGGCGAAGGATAACCCTTTGTGCATTCCGCAGCTGGCACCCGCCGGCGGACTGATGCAGGCGTGCGTCTCCACCAGTGTCATAGACTCCATTCTATGCACGGGGATAACTCTAACACCAGCACCCCCCTCTTCCGGTCCCTCACTGCCCGAGCTACTATAGCTTGCGGCACGATCCGAAAATATCAGAAGCAGTAATAGAGCCCTAATATTTAGCAGCCATGGAGCGGACCCAGCGCTTCTGGATATGAAGGACCCCGTATCGTACCAGGACAACATTTTCCAGGTGACGTCCCCCACACTGGAAAACAGGAGACCCCAGAAGAAGTGCAGAGTGTGGCGTAACAGGGGGATCAGGAAGGACACCATTTTCCAGTGTGACACCTGTCCTGATCACCTGATCTGCATACAGGATCGCTTCAAGGCGCACCACACGTCATTGGAGATCTACATTTTCTAAATTCTGTCCCTTATTCCTATTTCAGGGGTCACGTTTATTCGGGGATTATTCTGATTGCCATTATGGAGTCGGGAAGGATTTTTTTCCCTATGATGAGGCTACTGTCGTCTGCCTCACAAGGGTTTTTTGCCTTCCTCTGGATCAACACAGGTTGAATTTGATGGACACCTGTCATTTTCAACCTTATAAACTAATAATTGGCCTAATACCCCCAAATAAATTAGAATTGTCCCTTTTCCCCAGCTAAATAGGTATGGCCGCCATTCCCATTAGAGGATGCCATAATGCAATTACAAAGCCTCTGTGCGGCCAGGACAGTAGAATCCCCCCCCCCAAGTGACCCCATTCTGGAAACTACACCCCATAAGGAATCTAACAAGGGGGGCAGCGAGGATATGGCCCCCTGGTGACGGACACATTTGGACATGAAAATGAAAAAAATGTTATTTTTTATTTTCACACCACATGTTCTACATAAGTGCCCGTCACCAGTGGGGTCCATTTCCTCACTGCACCCCTTGTTAGATTCCTTATGGGGTGTAGTTTCCATAATGGGGTCACTTGTGGGGGGTTTCTAGTGTCCTGGCCGCACAGGAGCTTTGTAATTGCGACATGGCCTCCATCCTCCATTCCAGCCTCTAAATGGCGCTCTGTCCTTTGGTGGCTTGCCCTATGCCCATATGGCACATTATGTCCACATGTGGGGTATTTTCGTACTCAGGGGAAATTACCCTTCACGTTTTGCATTTATTCTCTTTTTTAACCCCTTGTGGAAATGGAAAAAAATCAAGGCTAGACCAACATTTAGTGTAATTTTTTTAAAATTTTTACTCTAAATCATTGATCTTGTCATGATGTTTTCATTTTCACAAGGGGCTAAAAGATAAAAAAAAACACAAAATGTGTAGAGAAATTTCCCCTGAGTACGGAAATACCCCACATGTGGACATAAAGCTCCATGCGGGTGTAGGGTAAGCCTCCAAAGGGAAGGAGCGCCATTTGGCTTTTGGAGGCTGGATTTGGATGGAATGGATTTTGAGGGGCCATGTTGCATTCAAAAGGCCCCTGTGTTAAAACTCCCCACAAGTGACCCCATTATGGAAAGTACACCCCTCAAGAAATGTAACAAGGGGTGTAGTGAGCATATGGACCCCACTGGTGACGGGCAAAAATGTGGAACAATGTGGCGTGAAAATGAAATATTAAATTTTTTACACTATAATGTTGGTCTAGCCTTGAATTTCTCATTTTCACAAGGGGTTAAAAGAGAAAAAAAAAAAAAAATGTGTAGAGCAATTTCCCCCGAGTCCGTAAATACCCCACATGTGGACATAAAGCGCCATGTGGGCGCAGGGCAAGCCTCCGAAGGGAAGGAGCGTCATTTGGATTTTGGAGGTTGGATTTGGCTAGAATGGATGATGAACGCCATGTCGCATTTACAGAGCCCTCATGCTGCCAAAACACTGTAAACCCCCCACAAGTGACCCCATTCTGGAAACTGCACCCCTCAAGGAATCTAACAAGGGGTGCAATGAGGATATGGACCCCTTGATGACGGGCACTTTTGTGCCATGACACTGAAAAAATGAAAATTTTCACTTTCACGTCACATTATTCCACATTTGTGCCCATCACCAGTGGGGTCCATATGCTTACTGCACCCCTTGTTAGATTCGTTGAGGGGTGTAGTTTCCAGAATGGGGTCACTTGTGGGGGGTTTCCAGTGTTTTGGCAGCACAAGGGCTCTGTAAATGCGACATGGCCCTTGAAATCCATTCCAGTGAAATCCAGCTTCCAAAAGCCAGTTGGTGCTCCTTCCCTTTGGAGGCTCGTCCTGCGCCCGCTTGGCACTTTATGTCCACATGTGGGGTATTTCTGTACTCGGGAGAAACTGTGCTACACATTTTGTGTTTTTTTTTCCCTTTTATTCCTTTGTGAAAATGAAAAATTGAAGGCTAGAACAACGTTTTAGTGTAAAAAATAAATTTTTCTTTTTTCACGCCATATTGTTCAGAAAATCTGTGAAGCACCTGTGGGGTCCAGATGCTCACCGCACCCCTTGTTACATTCCTTGAGGGGTTTAGTTTTCTAAATGGTGTCCCTTTAGGGGTGTTTTTTATGTTTTGGCACCCCAGAGCCTCTGCCAACCTGAAGTGGTACAGTCAAAAATGACCAAGTATAACAGAGGCGTTGAAATTCACTAGGCGCTCCTTTGTATCTGAGGCTTGTGGTTGTGTCAAATAGCGCAATAGGGCCACATATGGGGTATTTCTATAAACTGCAGAAATGGGGCAATCAATATTGGGGGTGCATTTCTCTGGTAATAGGTTTATAATTATGAACAATATTGGAATACAATAAAATCTCTGCACAGAAAATTAAAATTTTCAAATTTCTTACACACTTAGCTTTTATTTCTGTGACTCCCCTAAAGGGTTAAAACACTTTCTGGATGTGCTTTTGCAGAGTGTGGGGGGTGCAGTTTCTGAAATGGGGTGCTTTGTGAGGCTTTCTAACATACAGGACCTTCAAATACACTTTAAACCTGAACAGGTCCCTAAAAATATCTGATTTAGAAATTTTACTGAAAATTTGGAAAATTGCTGCTAATGTTTTAAGCTGTCTATTGTCTAAAAAAATGAAAGATAGTTTAATAAATGGCGCCAACATAAAGTAGACATGTTGCTAATGCTATTTAATATATAATTTATGTGGCATAATCATTATCTGTATAAGCAAAAAAGTTTAAAAGTTGGAAAAATGCATTTTTTCACAATTTTTCACGTTATTTTGGGTTTTTTCATAAAGATTTGTTATAAGTATCGACTCCAATTTACCAGAAATGTAAAGTACAATATGTAACGAGAAAACATTCTCAGAATTAGCCAGATAGGTAAAAGCATCCCGAAGTTAATAATAAATAAAGTGACACTGGTCAAATTCATAAAATTTGTCTCTGTCCTTAAGGTCATTTCAGGCTCTATCCTTAAGGGGTTAAAATATTATGTGGAGGGAAATAGGAATTGTTCATATAGAAGCTTACTGGGTCTCCCTTTGCTCCTTTTGGACCTTGTTCTCCTTTCTCCCCAAAGTGTCCTCTTGAACCCTAATGATAAAGAAAGAAATAACATTAAGAAATGTGTTGTTCTTATCTGGTTCCTGGCTTGTGACTTTACAATACATGTTAGGTTGAGATAGCCCAAATGAATGTCTTTCAGTAAAAGTATAGGCAGCTATTTTTTTTATATTCATTGCTGACCTACAATGAGTATTTGAGTTGCACATCCTTTGCTTCGGAAAATCAGGAAAATCATCATGGTTTTGGCGCAGTGTTAATTATTTATTATATATTTACTAACTGGTGTAAACTGCCCACAGCAACGAATCACAGCTCAGCTTTAATTTTACTAGAAGTAAAAGCTAAACTGTGATTGGTTGCTGTGGGCACATTATACCAGTTCCTGTTTTACAGTTTTATAAAGCTAACGCTCTGTCATTTAGGCAAGTGCTTCTCAATTCCAGTCCTCAGGCCTCATCAACAGGTCATGGTTTGAGGATTTCCCATACAAAGATCACCTGTGATAATACCTGATGCACTGAGTATAATTATATCACCTGTGAAATACTAAGAAAATCCTCAAAACATGACCTGTTGGTGAGACCTGAGGACTGGAATTGAGAAGCACTGATTTAGGCCATTGTTCAACATACACATATTTTACTTACAGGGGTTCTACCAGAAACAAATAGCTGGTTTATTTCAGAAACTACACCACACCTGTTTATGGTTACGTCTGGTATTGCAGCTCAGCTACAGAAGTGAATATGACTGAGCTGCAATACCATGTCTTTAGAGAATCTCAAGGGTTTTTTTTTTTAAGTGATAGTGCCCATTAAAGTTTTTTTTTAATAATATATAGTAGTAATAATGACAAAACTAATAATATAAGTTGGATATTGTCACCGGAAAACCTGGAAGCCCAACTTCTCCACGATCACCCTAGAAAAATACAAGTAAAGAAAATATGATTTATAAAAAGATACATGACAACATTTAATAGGTGAACGGCTTTTCCAATATTCTAGTTAAGACTTTTTTTTTTTACATAATGTACAACAAATCAATGGTTTCATTTACATTAATTGTGCATCATGAATTTATACCCCTTGTCATTATTCGTGTCATATATCTTGAGCTACAGCCCCTGCAGTCTCATTCAAGAGTTGTAAAATCTACTTAAAAATGTCTCATATGACAATCTAAAGTAGGATTTCTGCTCATAGTGATCCGTTAAAAAGAGAGTAGTTGCCATCCATTGAGTGAGTAGTTGAAGAACGACAGGTGGGGCGGACAACAGGTCCACTTTAATAGAAAAGTATGCCCAATTTTAAAGCAACATATTTTGTTTGTTTTTTTAAAACCAAAAATAAAACTGATAACTTATATACAGGAGCTTGGCTGTTTTTTTAAGCATATGACCAAGGTGTTTACATGGTTTTGATTCATGTACTGTAGCTTATTGTTTCTCCAGTTCAGTAGCTAACACATAGACCCAGCGACAATGCTCCATAACAATTATATCATTACATTTCAGATATTGTACATGACAACAGTGCTAATACGGTTTTGCCTCAGAAAACATTGTCTATTTTTACAGGGAAAATGTATTGTAATGGGAAGCTTAAAAATAGTTCATTTTAATGAATAGGTCAGGCCCCTGGAGAACGCAGCTTGCCAAAATCAGACTTTGTGTTTGTTCACATGGCTTGTGGAACTTCCACAAGGCAATTACTTGTGTACATGTGATTTAAAGAGGGTCTTTCTCATCCCCCTCCCACAGAACTTATTCCCAAGACAGTAACGTCTCAATAATAATGTCAATGTAAATTAAATATTTTTCTGGGGATGTGTGCTATAAAAATGAAAAGGTAATATAAGAAATCAGTTATCTGCTAAAACAAGAGCTGTCAGGATCAGTTTACCGTGCCTATGCATACAACAAAGTAGTGTAGTGAAAAGTAGGTAAAACACTCTGACCAAAAGGAATGCATCCAGATAGAAATGTTGGATTGCTGCACAACTTGGCATGCACTTACTGTATGTCTAAATGATTACAGATGTGGTTTTATACTCAGAGGGTGTATAAGTGCTATCCCACGTTTCCTTATAAAAAGGCTCACAGAGGTCACTTTTAGGCAGTGTTCCTGTTAGTGAGAAATTGTTGGCTGCTATATATGCCTCAAAGGCACACTTGAGGAAATTTTTCCCAGTTGACTGACAGTTCTGAATTCAGAAGCCTGCAGTTGCTTTCATTAATGCCATTTCAGTTAACCTACAGCAGGGGTCCTCAACTGGCGGACCGCGGTCCGAACCCGGACCGCGGAGGCCAGCTGTCCGGACCCCTGGTCAGACCTCCTAACCGCCCCAGATCCGGTCCGCCCCGCTCCCCACCGCACTGCCTCCCGCCCCATAGGCGTACTGTCCTTAGATGTCAGTACGCCTGTGGGGCTGGGGGCAGTGTCGGTCCGGCCCCCGGCTGATACGCGCTCTGTAGGGATGTCCCGGGGATTCCCCAGCAGAGCACGCACCACAGACCTCAGTGTACGCTGCCGGCCTGTCCTTCCCGGAAGTGCAGGCCGGCGGCGTACGCTGAGGTCACTGATGCGCGCTCTGCTGGGGAATCCCCGGGACATCCCTACAGAGCGCGTATCAGCCGGGGGCCGGACCGACGGGAAGAGACGAAGACAGCCGCAGCGGGGAACGAGGTGCTAGGTGAGTTGTTTTTGTTATTTTTTTTTTCTGTCTGGGGGCATCTACAAGGGGAGAGCGCACAGGTGGACTATATACTACAGGGGGGACCTCACAGGGGGCTATATACTACTGAGGGGGCTATATACTACTGGGGGGAGTGCACAGGGGGCTATATACTACAGGGGGGACCTCACAGGGGGCTATATACTACTGAGGGGGCTATATACTACTGGGGGGAGCGCACAGGGGGTTATATACTACAGGGGGGACCTCACAGGGGCTATATACTACAGGGGGAAAGCACAAGGGGGGCTATATACTACTGGGGGGAGAGCACAGGGGTGCTATATACTACTGGGGGGAGCTCACAGGGGGCTATATACTACAGGGGGACAGCGCATGGGGGGGGCTATATACTACAGGGGGAGCTCACAGGGGGCTATATACTACAGGGGGGAGCTCACATGGGGGCTATATACTACTTGGGGGGAGCTCACGGGGGCTATATACTACTGGGGGGAGCTCACAGGGGGCTATATACTACAGGGGGAGAGCACAGGGGGGCTATATACTACTGGGGGGAGCTCACAGGGGGCTATATACTACTGGGGGACAGCGCACAGGGGGCTATATACTACAGGGGGAGAGCGCACAGGGGGGCTATATACTACTGGGGGGAGCTCACAGGGGGCTATATTCTACAGGGGGAGAGCGCACGGGGAGGCTATATACGACTGGGGGGAGCTCACAGGGGGCTATATACTACAGGGGGAGAGCACAGGGGGGCTATATACTACGGGGGGGAGCTCACAGGGGGCTATATACTACTGGGGGACAGCGCACAGGGGGCTATATACTACAGGGGGAGAGCGCACAGGGGGGCTATATACTACTGGGGGGAGCTCACAGGGGGCTATATTCTACAGGGGGAGAGCGCACGGGGAGGCTATATACTACTGGGGGGAGCTCACAGGGGGCTATATACTACAGGGGGAGAGCGCACAGGGGGGCTATGTACTACTGGGGGAGCAACAGGGGGCTATATACTACTGAAGGAGAGCGCACAGGGGGGGGCTATACACTACTGGGGGAGCAACAGGGGGGCTATATACTACCAGGGCAGTCACCCCCTTTGTACCTAATATCAAAGGCCTGGTGAGAGAGAAAAAAATGCCAATTTTCCCGCTAATAAGCAGCAATTCTGTATATAAATAGTTGAACGTTTGTGACAAAGTAACAAAACACGTTTCCTACTGATGTTCAGCTCGGACCTTCACCTGACAATAGACCCCGGTAAGTGGACCTTCACTAAAAGTTGTTGAGTACCCCTGACCTACAGTATCTTTGTAAGACTAGGTGTTGCTTCCTCATGTGGACAACTCCCATCTAGAAGAGCCCAGACTTTAACAGCAATTCGCTTACAGGACTAAATGCACCCTCATTGATCTTCATTTATGACTTAATGTAGGGTGACAAGTGGGAGGTGGCATGGGTGTGGTGTTAGCCATCTTATTACCTTAACTTACTAGCTAAGGGCTAATGGTTTAAATACTATATACTCTCCTGGAATGTGAGAGGTTTAGGGGAGGCAGATAAACATTATGTAATCTTTATTATAATGTGTCAATATCCGCCTATTATTTGCTGTTTGCAGGAGGCTCACCTTGCTGGAGATACCACACAAGTGCTTCAGAGGTCATGAATAGGTTGGAGCTACCATTCATGCCACATGCAATACTCCAAAGGGGTTAGTGTCCTTATCAACAAAACGATACAGTTTGGATGTTCGAATGTCAATATAGACTCTCAGGGTCAATTTATTTGCCTTTATTGTACTATATATGCAGTAAATATATGTTTTGGGGGTGGTTTATATTCCAACACCATATAATAGTTCTATTCTGAAGATGGTCATAGAGTTTGGTGCCACACATCCGGATGTTCCACTTCTTATACTGCGGGACTTTAACTCAGTTATTGATAATACTCAGGATAAAAGGTCTTCCCTCCGCAGCTCCTTCAACTATCTCTACTGTGCTTAGTGTTCTACTGTCTGAGCTTTCCCTTTTTAATATTTGGAGGGCAAGGCATCAAGGTATGCGTCACTAGTCAGCCACCCATCATAGTTTATCACGCGTTGATATGGCACTGGGTGATGATCTTGTTTTGCCTATGGTGATGGAGATAGAGTTTCTTCCTCGCACTCTTTCTGATCATTCACCGCTTTGGCTGCACATGCATCACCCAGGTGTCTGGAAATCTGGCAAATGTCTGTAGCATCTCAGTCCCCATTGGTTAAAGGGGTTATCCAGCCCTACAAAAACATGGCCACTTTCTTCTAGAGACAGCCCCACTCTTGTCTCCAGCTTGGGCGGGGTTTTGCTGCTCAGTTCTATTGAAGTGAATTGAGTTTAATTGCAAACCGCACCTGAACTGGATACAAGAGTTGTGTTGTCTCTGAAAGAAAGTGGCCATGTTTTTGTAGCACTGGATAATCCTTTTAAATGTGCTAGAAATCCCAGTCATTCAAATGGCAGTAGGGGAATATTACAAGAACAGTGCAAGCTCTGTGTCAGAGGCAGAGGAGAAGCACATCACAGCTAGATCAAAGAGCACGGTTGTTAGATTATGGGAAACCCATAAGTCATTATCAGACTTTGATCTGGAGTCTGCAGCTCACAAGAAAAACTTTGCTAGGCACACTTTCTTTGTGGAGAGGGAGTATGGGAGAGAGTATGGGACGTCCGCTGGGTGTAGAGTCACACAGACACGCCCTGTCCACAAGAGCACAGCAAGGCTGGTAATGCTGCCACCAGCTACTTGTTTAGATATAATATTAATATATCGAGCCAGAAGCCAGCCCTTTAGTGTGTAGCGTTAGGTTGAGAACATGGGCGCGTTGATTTGTGGATTGAGAAAAAATTTCCTAAAAAATTGCCTGAAAGGTGCACTAAACAATACACTTTATACAGGCAGTGGTACAAACAGTGTTAGGAATAGTCCTTTACCATATGATGTGGGTCTTGGCTACTGAGCGAACACATGGGAGGCGTGTGCTTGCTGTGCGGTTTTAGGATCTCTTTCAACATGTGGTCATGATCTCTCTTAGACAAAGAACACTATTTCCTGCCAAGCCCCTCGTACATATACCTTTGCCATACACACATCCCTCCCATGTGTGGGCCGGTCCTAGTTCCTTCCCCTTAGGCTTACAGGCAAAACTCATACAATCCCAAAAGGGGTCATAACTCCATAATGAAGGGTCAAAGGGAGATGGTCCTGGTAACATTGGGTCCGGCTGGGCCCCCAGAACATTTGGAGACCAAACATGGCTTCTCTACCCAGAGAGGAGTGAGAAACAGGAGGACATTTTAGTGGGTCAGGAAATTGTAACCCTTATGGGGCTAGGACGCACAGTAATTCCATAACCTGTTGGAATTGGAATTATGGTGCCTAAACATCTGGACTAATTGTTAGATCCAACTCTGTATAGCTATGTCCCACTAGTGCGGGGTTCTGACAGCAGAGATTGGAGTCTGTAGGGTATGAGAAGTGGGAGATCTAACACCTGGAGGGCTATAGAGAGCTGGCCCTCTGTGGCTTTCATACTGGGCAGATGGCCTGCTCTGTATTAAATACCATAGGGATATCCCATACACTATACATTGATATACCTATTCATATATTAGGAAACCATATTCCATTCTCCTCACAGGTATCAAACTGGACACCTATTGGCTGTTAATAGCAATTCACAAAAGGGGTCCTCCTTTCTCACACATATCCGGCATGCCACAGGGTAGGTGGTCGCTGCTACGCTGGACATTATGGTAATTTTTCAAGCTTATTTTGCAGATTTTTAAAGATCCAGTTAGAGGTTACTGCCAATCAGATGACCCAATATCTCTCCATTATATCCTTTTCTGCCCTTACTAGTGATGGTAGGGAAACCCTTGATTATCTGCTGACATTGGAGGTTAGAGTTGGCAGTGATATGGAGTTGGCATTGGATTCCATGACCAATTGTAGAGCGCCCAGTAGGGATGGCTTACCAGGGGAAACTGTACAGAAAGGTGAGGGAGGTGCAAATTACTTGACATGTGGCAACATTGAGTGGAAACTGAGTGGCGCTGTGTGGTGTTACAGGTAGAGAATAAAGCGTGCTGTGTGGTGTTACAGGTAGAGAATACAGCGTGCTGTGTGGTGTTACACGTAGAGAATACAGCGTGCTGTGTGGTGTTACAGATAGAGAATACAATGTGCTGTGTGGTGTTACAGGTTGAGAATACAGCGCATTGTGTGGTGTTACAGGTAGAGAATACAGCTTGCTGTGTGGTATTACAGATAGAGTATACAGTGTGCTGTGTGGTGTTACAGGTAGAGAATACAGTGCGCTGTGTGGTGTTACAGGTAGAAAATACAGCGTGCCGTGTGGTGTTACAGGTAGAGAATACAGTGTGCTGTGTGGTGTCACAGGTAGAGAATACAGTGTGCTGTGTGGTGTTACAGATAAAGAATACAGTGAGCGGTGTGGTATTACAGGTAGAGAATACAGCGCATTGTGTGGTGTTACAGGTATAGAATACAGTGTGCTGTGTAGTGTTACAGGTAGAGAATACAGTGTGCTGTGTGGTGTTACAGGTAGAGAATACAGCGTGCCGTGTGGTATTACAGGTAGAGAATACAGTGTGCTGTGTGGTGTTACAGGTAGAGAATACAGTGTGCTGTGTGGTGTTACAGGTAGAGAATACAGCGTGCTGTGTGGTGTTACAGGTAGAGAATACAGCGTGCTGTGTGGTGTTACAGGTAGAGAATACAGCGTGCTGTGTGGTGTTACAGGTAGAGAATACAGTGTGCTGTGTGGTGTTACAGGTAGAGAATACAGTGTGCTGTGTGGTGTTACAGGTAGAGAATACAGCGCATTGTGTGGTGTTACAGGTAGAAAATACAGTGTGCTGTGTGGTGTTACAGGTAGATAATACAGCGTGCTGTGTGGTGTTACAGGTAGAGAATACAGCGTGCTGTGTGGTGTTACAGGTAGAGAATACAGCGTGCTGTGTGGTGTTACAGGTAGAGAATACAGTGTGCTGTGTGGTGTTACAGGTAGAGAATACAGTGTGCTGTGTGGTGTTACAGATAGAGAATACAGTGTGCTATATGGTGTTACAGGTAGAGAATACAGTGTACTGTGTGGTTTTACAGGTAGAGAATACAGCGTGCTGTGTGGTGTTACAGGTAGAGAATACAGTGTGCTGTGTGGTGTTACAAGTAGAGAATACAGTGTGCTGTGTGGTGTTACAGGTAGAGAATACAGCGTGCTGTGTGGTGTTACAGGTAGAGAATACAGCGTGTTGTGTGGTGTTACAGGTAGAGAATACAGTGTGCTGTGTGGTGTTACAGGTAGAGAATACAGCATGCTGTGTGGTGTTACAGGTAGAGAATACAGCGTACTGTGTGGGTGGGACAACAATGAAATGATAAAGTAATGCAAATAATTCAGTAACACAATGAAACTGCAATGTATAAACACAGCCTAGATGTTCTGCAAAAGATTTGGGTGGGGAATGTGCAGGGTGGAGGACTGTGATGAACAGCTGAGGGAAAGCATTGCATTCTGAAATCTGTAGTACTGAGTAAATCTGCTCAACAAGGAAGTGCAGAAACACAAAACAGAATAAAACCCCCCAAAAACAAATGGATTTTTGGTAGTTTCAAAGCTGGAATAGATAGGTAAGTAATGCTTTATGCTTCTGCAGAAGTTTCATTTTTTTTTAACCTCTACCTGGAGTTTCCCCTTAATAGTACCTACATGATAGACACAAGACATCCACAAGGTTGCAGTAGAGAGCAGAAATGATGCTGTTGGAGACTAAGGAAGACTTGTATGTAATGTAGATGTGCCAGGATTAGCCTGCAGAGCCGTTTCTGGAGTCTTACTGGCATTTACCACTAGCTGGATCCAGGGGACCATAACATTAAAAAATCTTATCATCATAGTAGTCACTACTGCAGAAGTAAGTGTTGGCTGGTATCATTGTGGAATCTCTGAGTAATTGGGTCTATTAAAACCTCTGTTTAATAGAACTAGAGATGACTGAATTTACAGTAATAATGAAGTGCTTTGGTATCTCTGCAATACACTCATTAGCTTGCTGTCTTCTAACTCACTGCCACACCGTGCCTCTCCTCTCCAGGGGGTGGGAAAAGCTGGATCTAGTCCTGGGAAACTTCTCCCAGTTTCCCAGGACTGGATCCAGCTTTTCCCAGCACCTGGGAAGGAGCTGCAGTCAGTTAAAAGGCAGCAGACTGATAAGCAGATTGCAGAGATACCGAATTGCTGTGCTTCAAAATTACTGTAAATTCTGTCATCTTTATATAGAATCATATATAAGGATTGCAGTCTGATGCTGCCAAGGCTTATTGCTGCTCCCTTGTTCTCTGTTTATACTCTTGTACTGTGCCTAAAGCTGGTTTTACACTATTGCGTTTTGCATCTGTATTAAGACCTAACCTGACGTATACATTCTTATTGTACTTCCTAAGGAGAAAATGAAAAGCCTTCCTTCTTCATGACAATAATAAACCAGTACCGATACATCTTTTTATATGTGTTTTGTTTACTGATACATCTTACCTGTAAGCCTCTTTCACCTGCATAGTTGTTCCCAGGTTTTCCTTGATCACCCTACAAAAAAATTATATTTAAATTAATTTAAACATACTGGGGCAGAATTATTAATGGGTTAATCCAGTGCTACAAAATCATTGCCACTTTCTTCCAGAGACAGCACCACTCTTGCCTCCAGTTCAGGTGTGGTTTACAATTAAGCTCCATCCACTTCAATGTAACCCCACCCAATATGGAGACTAGAGTGGTGCTGTCTCTGGAAGAAAGTGGCCATGTTTTTGTAGCGCTGGATAACACTGCTTTAATGGAGTAAAGGGAGTGGTGTGGATCTGACTGCTGGGGTAATCTTTACTCGGCTGCTTTACATAGTCAATTAAAGAGGACCTGTCACCCCCGGTGACGGGGTGACAGGCTCCTGACCCCCCGTTAGAGCCCCCTATACTCACGTGATTCCGCTGGGTCCCGCTTCTGGAGATGGTCGGGTCACGGAGATATCGGTGCCCGAAGCCCGGCACGCGCGCTCCTCAGATGAGTCCAACACTCATAGAGAATGACAGGAGAGTCCAGCGCTCCGTCATTCTCTATGAGCGTTGGACTCATCTGAGGAACGCGCGCGCCGGGCTGCAGCGGCTGATATCTCCGTGACCCGACCATCTCCAGAAGCGGGACCCGGCGGGATTACGTGAGTATAGGGGGCTCTAACGGGGGGTCGGGAGCCTGTCACCCCGGCACGGGGGGTGACAGGTTCCCTTTAAAGGAGGAGCAGAACACATGCACAACTGCTGCTTTACTTTAGTGGGTGACTTGAGGCCCCATTCTTGAGATTGTGGAAGGTCTTAATGTTCAGAACTCTCCCTGCACCAATTATAAGAAACATATCCCTTATCCTTAGGATGTGGGATGAATGTTATAAGTTGGAATATCCCTATAAATGTAGACATCTTAGAAGAATGGATATGCCAAATTTATTACAGTTGCCATAGAGACCATAGGTACAGCTTCTGGGCATGCTCAGTGACCTTTATAGAGGTTATTTTACAGGAAGGAGGATGCTGAGTTGTGAGCAGCAGCTATTGTGAGTACTGTACTACTGTCTGTGTCAATATGAAAGTCACTGCTAGAAAATGAAGTGTGCAGAACAGGAAATCTCAGCTGAGCCTAGTGGTTAGAATGAAAACTGCAAAATTTCAGGATTATTATAGATAAAATATAGATAGTGTAATTAAAAATTTTAAATAAACATAATTAAAAATTCTTTAAAAAATAGTTTGGCATAAAAACGTGAGTCATTTTCTATTTAGATATTTCCTTTAAGAAAAACTTAAACTGAAAATTATTTACTGGAATTATTGGGATCCAGTACAATATTAATACCCAGCAACAGCATAACATGCTAATAATAATAATAATAATAATAATAATAATAATAATTTAGAATTGTGTACATACAATAGATCCTGGTAGTCCGGTGTCACCTCTTGCACCAACATCACCGGAATCACCAGGACTGCCCTTTAAAGAAAAAGAAACACTCAGCAAGGTAACACAATTGTACAAAAACTATTCCAACCAAAAGTGACAGTGTTCATCTCTTTAATTTTAAAGTAAGCTCTAAGTATATGAAAGTTGGCATCTGGTGGCCGTTATTACTTACTTAACGCAGGTCTCTGCTGGTGTCTTTTGTGGATGCCTTTAATTGTTGTCAATGGGCTAGCTATGTGACAAATGTACATGTGACTGTATGTCAAAAGGGCTTATCTGACACATGTTCATTCTGTAATGAGTACCCTTCTCCCTTTGATAGACAAGCCACTTCTGCCACTTTGATAGACGAGCAGTCTAAATACAGAAATCTATCCTAATCAGCACATTTAACAATGTCAAAGGAAAGTTTGGACATAATCGATACATGTTATTGGATGGACATAGTCTGCCATATCATTTATGTGAGATAGTAAACCCCTTCTACTTAACTGTAGCAATATTTACAACTAAACATTTAATACATTTCTATTGCATTGAAAATTAACTTTCCTCTTCTTTTCACAACTGCTTTACTTTAGATTAGAAGTTTATAAAGTATATAAAGTATAAAGGTCCTTTTACTCTTACCAATTTCTGGGCCATGGCCACCTCAAAACAAGCACCAGTCAGTGACATCAGCATTTGTTTGCAGCACCTTTACATGGCACAAGGAATCAAGCAGCTGGGCCCGAAGAAGAGGATGACGGATCACAGCAGCAGCACACTGGGTAAGTATGTACTGCTGTGTGATCTGCAAACTGACAGCATGGATATACTGTATATAGTGCATATCTGTGCTGTCAGTTTGCCTTTATCATTATCGGGCTCACATACCCTGTTTACACACTGTGGTATATACACTGTGCTGGGCATATTTACCAGAACTATGCGGTAGCAAAGAGGAATATGTGCTGTGCTATGATTGGCCAGAGAAGTAACGGAAAAGAATTCCTGTGGGCGTGGCTTGGCTATGGCGGCGTGAGGCAGCACAAGTGAGGAGCTCCGTCCACAGCGGCATAGAACCACCGCACAGCAGACCCCACCACACTCCCTGGGATGTCCGGACCCTGTAAGAGGCCTCTCCACAGGACCCCTGGACAGTCGGCATGCATAATTTCTCTCCGGAGCGGGCTGGACAGATACTTACGCCCTCCCGGTCCAAGTACAGGCCGCACTCCCCCGCATGTAAAGGCGCCGACACGCCAGGAAGAAGGCGCGCACACTGCCTCTCCTCCTCCTTCACCGCTGCCAATGCAGGGAGAGACACTGTCCTCCGATACCCGGTCCCCAGGTCCTTCTTCCTTACCCTCACCCTCACATGACGGGGACACTTCCCCCCTGCCGGCGGACTCAGAAGGCGCAGCCGCCATGACACGTGGCGGCCTCCGGGACCTCTCACATATCACCCCCTCACAGTCCCTGCAGGGAGAGCTGCACAGTTTAAGGGATCTTATACAAACCCTGCCAACCAAAGATGACATTATTCACATTGTGCAGCGTATTGAATCTGCACAAAAACAGGCTATAGACTCTCTTAAAGGGGACATTACACACTTGGAAACCAGAACAACAGCCACTGAATCTGCTACCACTGCTCTAGAGACTAGAGTGGCTGCACTAGAGCAAGAAACGATTACAGCTCGCCGTCATGTACAGGTGCTGGCCCTACACCTGGATGACCAGGAAAATAGAGGCAGAAGAAATAATGTCCGCATTGAGGGGTTATCTGAGAGGGCCCCATCTGACGACCTCATCACCAGGGTGACTGTCCTCTTCAATATGATCACTAACAGACCGCCAGAGGCCACATTCCAGATTGACAGGGTGCATAGAGTCTCTAGAATGTTCCAGAATGCTAATGCAGCACCAAGGGACGTTCTGTGCCGTCTCCATTACTACACTGACAGAGAAGCGATTCTGCAAGCTGTAAGAGACAGAGCACAAATCAACTTTGAAGGGGGGGACGTACATCTGTACCCCGATGTCTCTGCACGCACCCTATACATGCGCAGACTATTCCAACCATTACTTGCTAAAATCCGCGAAGTCGGAGCCTCTTACCGATGGGGCCACCCTTTCCACGTGATCATCAAGAAGGACTCTTCCACCTTCCTCCTCCGTCAGCCGGATGACCTCCCAGAGTTGTTCCTCTTTTTGAACATACCTGCTATTCCTCTCCTGGATTGGCTTGCTTTGGGCCGTCAGGATCAACCCTCTGCTGTTCCCAGAAGAAGGAGATCTACCTCACGAGCTCGACCAGCGGACATTGACCGTGATGTCCATCCCTTGCCTATTATGGACCTTTCGCAACCTTTCCCAGGGGAAGCCTAGATGTCATAACCGTTTGACACCAGAGTGCTGGGTCCCCTCTCTGGAGCCTTAGAAGTTACTCCAGGACCATTTGCCTCTCTCAAATACCTGACCCGGACCTGTTGCACTATGCTGCCAGTTCTCTTTCTTTTGGTCCGTACGGGCCTACATCACAGGCGCCCTATGTCATACCTCAGTCGCTGACGAGTTGGGGCGTTTGCTTTGATACTGAATATAACTCTCTCAGATATAGGCTCACACATAGGGTAGTTGATATCACCACTTTTCTAGTATATCTAAGGGCGGACTTGTGCATACGCACCCTGTTATATCCCGCACATTGTTTTGACATATTCATATGTTTGCTGGTCGTTCTGTTCCAGGTGCCTAGTGGTTAATGTTACCATCCCCTCCCCCCCTTTTACCCCTGCTCCCCACTCCTAACCCTCCCTGACCGATCTCCGGGCCCCCCCTTTCCCTCCCTGACCTGCTTGGAATGGGGTTTGTTACCAGTTGTTATTATCAATTGTAGTTTCAATGGTTCATGCTGCTGTGGCGGGGATCCTCTCCTCCATGGCCTTCTACCTCTCTCTCTTTTCCTGAGTGGGCGGTTCTGTCCCACACGCACTCAGGTACTCTCTCCTCTTTTCTTCCCTGCCCTCTCTGGGCTGTTTTCTCTTTGACTCTTCCCTGTTTCTTACCTGTATCCCGGTCTGCTCCAGGCCGTACTCCCCCCCCCCCCCTCTATCCTACGCTCTTTCTGTTGCCTTTCTGACTCTCTTTCTGCCTATTTCTCCTCTCATTGTCCAGATCTACCCCCCCCCATCCCACTCTTCTAGTGTGACCCCGTCCCCTTCCCCCCCCCCGGGTTTTTTTTTGTTTGTTTGTTGTTTTTTGGGTCCACCTCGACCCAAAAAGACTTTCTCTTGGGCACTTTAAATGTGAAGGGACTCGGGGATCCCGGTAAGAGGTCTATACTGCTCAATTGTTTGAAAGCTCAACATGTCCAGGTCGCATTTCTCCAGGAGACACACATGAAAGCTAATGCTTTGTATGCTCTCTCCAATAGATGGTTTCCCTTCGCCTACCATAGCTTTACAGATGATTCCAAAGCGAGAGGTGTTAGCATCCTGCTGTCCCGCTCTCTCCCGTGAGAATTCGTGGATTCTCGATGTGATGAAGAAGGTAGGCTCTTAATGGTGAAAGGCAGGATCGCCTCCTCTACTTACACACTGGTGGTAGCGTACTTGCCCAACACAGGACAAGCCGTAACTCTGAGATGCTTTTTGGAGCTGGTAGAGGACTTTGCAGAGGGGGTGGTGGTGCTGGGGGGTGACCTTAATGTAGCCCTAGACCCAAAGGTAGACACTTTCTCAGGCCACTCGCACTTGCCTCCCACATTAGTACGCAGAATTAACACTCTCCTACATGAACACCAATGTATAGATACATGGCGCACGTTACACCCACGTGACAAAGACTTCTCTTTTTACTCCCCTGCTAGGGACATGTACTCTAGACTTGATTATTTCCTCCTCAAACACAGAGATCTCCACCTCCTCACGGCAGCCTGAATAGGCTCCATTACCTTCTCTGACCATGCCATGGTCACTATAACACTCTCTTTGCCCGTCCCTATGCCCCGCCAATGGCAGTGGAGGTTAAATTCCTCATTTCTGAATGACGTGGTGGTACAAGCAGACCTGAAAAGGTCGCTCAATGAAAACTTCGCCATAAACTCCTCAGAAGAGGCGTCTCCGGGGACTCTGTGGGAGGCCCACAAATGTGTGGCTAGAGGTGTGTTAATAAAGCACGGCTCGAGGCTTAAAAAGGAGCATGCTTCTAAGACCTTAAAGCTACTTCACACAGTGGAGCAGTTGGAGGTCCTCCACAAACAGAGTCCCTCAGAAGACAACCGAGTATCGTTGCTACAAGCTCGAGATTTTCTTAGGACGCACCTCGTTAAATCCTCCAAAGCCAAGCTAGCCAAATGTAGACGTCATTTGTATGAGTATGGTAATAAGTGTGGCCGGGCACTAGCTAGGGCCCTCCGTGCACAGCACCAACAATCTTACATTCCCCACATTCAGACAGGCCCCACCAAACGAGGCTACACCTCGCCCGCTATTGCAGACGCGGTCATGAGATTTTACTTGAAGTTGTACTCGGTAGACACAGACAACCCGACCACACTTGACGTCACATTTCGGGACAAAATGTGCTCCTATATATCACACTCGGGAATGCCGTCTTTGTCTGCTAAGGATGCGGAGACTTTAGAGGCACCCATATCGGAGGGGGAGCTCCAGTCTGCGATTAAACACACACAGTCAGGGAAGGCACCTGGGCCTGATGGATTTGGTCTGGCGCATTACAAGATGTTCCAGGAAATTCTCACCCCACACTTTCTGTCTGCTTTCAACTCAATCTCTCAGGGGGCCTCCCTGCCGCCGGATGCCACGCGAGCCTACATAGCGGTGGTGCCCAAGCCGGGTAAAGACAGCGCATATTGTGCAAATTATAGGCCGATCTCCTTATTGAACGTCAACCTCAAACTATTTGCCAAGATCTTAGCTACACGCCTGTTCTCCCTTTTACAATCCATAGTACACCCCGACCAAGCGGGCTTTATGCCTGGTAGGGAGGCGCGGGATAACACAATGAAGGCCATTAACCTGATCCATAAGTTGAACCTGTTGGAATCTCCTCTCATGCTACTTTCCACAGACGCTGAGAAGGCGTTAGATCGGGTTAATTGGACCTTCATGGTGGAAACCCTGACGTTTCTTGGCATCAGCCCGTCCTTCCTGGCTTGGGTTTCTTCGCTCTACTCTTCCCCGAGTGCACAAGTCAGAACTAACGGCATCCTCTCTGAGAGATTCCGAATTCATAATGGCACGCGGCAGGGATGCCCTCTATCCCCCCTCATCTTCATTCTCACCCTGGAGACTTTCTTGTGCTATGTCAGAGCAAACCAGAAGATCTCGTGGGTGCGGGTGCACGGTTCGCACTACATGATAGCGGCTTATGCCGACGACTTGTTGTTTTTCATTTCAAATCCCTTCGTAGTCCTTCCTAACTTAATGGCAGAATTCTGGAAATTTGCCAAACTCTCTAATTTTAAAATTAATTTTTCTAAGTCGGAGGCCTTGAACATTACCTTACCGGATGTGGTGACAACGCAGTTACGCTCTTCCTTTAGCTTCTCGTGGGCTCCCAATACTATTAAATACCTAGGAATTCATCTCGCGGCAGACCTTAATACCCTGTACCAACAAAATTATCTCCCTCTTTTGAACGCCATTAAATCTGATTGCGCTAGATGGACGAAGGGCCTGCACACATGGTTTGGCCGTTGCGCCACACTCAAAATGAATGTACTGCCCAGAATTCTGTTCCTCTTTCAATGCCTTCCCATCCGCATACCAGTTGCGTTTTTTCGGTCTTGGTCGTGTATACAAACTCGTTTCATATGGGGAGACAAACCGGCACGAATACGAAAATCTTTCCTTACACGCACTAAAGAATGGGGGGGGTAGGCCTCCCGGACATCAGAAAATATTACCTAGCCACGCACCTCTCGCACATTGTTGACTGGTGCAGGAACAGCGGCAGGAAACCCTGGGTTACAATAGAACAGTCGTACATAGGCACCCCGCTGAATGGGATTGCATGGCTATCAGGAGATAAACTCAGTGAGGTCAAGTACCACCCTACTATAGGACCAACTTTGGCGGCTTGTTCGGATAAGGTACTAAGACAATACTGTGTCCCGGGCACCTCGAGGATGACACCTATCCTAGGACACCCTGACTTCAGCCCCAGTTTCACCGATAGAGTGTTTAGGGAATGGATAGCGACAGGTACATTTAGAGCACAGCACTTTCTCAGGGATAAAATGTGGTGCTCTACAGACCAACTTCAGACCATGACAGACCCGTGCCCGAGGAATCACCACCCACATTCATGTTAAAATGGGAATCGGACTTGGGGATCACCCTCACGGATGCTCAAAGGAGCAAGATCTTCTCTCTGATGCATAGGTCCTCTATCAGCTCCAAATTCCAAGAAGCCGGCTACAAGATCCTTTCCCGCTGGTATAGAGTCCCTGCTAAATTACATGAACTCATACCCCAGGTAGACCCTGTCTGCTGGAGGTGTGAACAGGAGGAGGGGACATTTCTACATGTGTTCTGGGAGTGTTCGCTACTTCACCACTTCTGGTCAGAGGTAACAAGAGTGATCAAACAGGTTACAGGCCTCACCATTCAGATGGGCCCAGCCCTTTTCCTTCTTCGTCACAGCGAGATTACCCTGGAGGCGTACAGACAATCTCTACTCAGTTTCCTGGTGATAGCGGCAAGGTCATGCATTCCCCTTTGTTGGGAACAACGTCTGCCCTCTACAATCCCGCTGTGGATCACTAAAGTAAATGATCTAATGCATATGGAGGACCTCACTTCTGAACTACATTCCTCTAACAAGAGATTTCACACCACCTGGTATCCCTGGATGACCTTCCAAGAATCAGACATCTACAAAGATCTGCTGAGAGCCGACAATGTCCCTCTCTGAATTCTTTGTCCTTGGTCGATACATAGCCACAGATTGGTGGCGATACAGGTACATGCACCACTCCCCCCCCCTCTTGCCCATCTCCCAACCCCCCCCCCCCTCTGTCCCTATTGTCAGTCCCCTTCCCTTCTCCCCCTCCCTACCTTTTCTTAAATA
Organism: Dendropsophus ebraccatus; assembly: GCF_027789765.1. Taxonomy (NCBI): domain Eukaryota; kingdom Metazoa; phylum Chordata; class Amphibia; order Anura; family Hylidae; genus Dendropsophus; species Dendropsophus ebraccatus. The sequence continues at coordinate 127,340,490 of NC_091455.1, forward strand.
CTCTACACTATTCTGATTCCCTACCTTCTCTACTTCTCTCGGTAAGGTGAAAATGTCGGATGGGTCTTGCACCCCCTCTAGATGGTAAACTCCACAAAATATGACATGCAATGTTTGTTATTGATTCTATGTTTATAGACTTTGTCCACGCATTGTGATGGGTTTCGATTTTATTTCACGCTTGTTTGTATCTCTGACGGGGTATCGCAATGATCTGTCTGACGAATGTTGGAGAAATAAAGAATTAAAAAAAAGAAAAAGAAAAGAATGACTGTATGTGTACTACTGGCAAATAGGTAATCTCTCTTCCTGACCCTTGAAATAGAAAAAATGAGAAATAGTTGTGTACCATGAAAGGGGCTCGTAGGGGCTCAATAACAATAATAGGAGAACTAAAATCAACTTGTCACCATTCTGAAGGGTTATTCTAACAAAACCATGTAGGTTATTACATTTTTTGAAAGTACAGGTACGCTTGAACAGTTCTGAAGGCGGTGTAGTCAGAGGTTGATCTTATTTATTGATATTATGGCCCAGGTTTACTATTGCAAATGCGCTGGAAGAAGAGTTGCACCACATTTATTATGGATTTTAGACAAATTCCCCCCAGGTGATTCCCCCCAGTGATCCTAGTGTTTTAAGTTCGCTGTTGCTCTAAAGTTTTCTTAGGACATTTTCAAACATGATATATTTAAATCATGATAAATTGCTGTATTTGCTGAAATATTTAACTTAATAAACCCTACAAGTTTAGCTGTTAGCTGAGATAGGAGTACCCCTTTAAAGGGAATCTGTCAGCACCTGGGCCCTACCCAAGGTGCTGACAGTGTGCTGTAGCTGGCAGTCCTCTTGTGAGCATGGTACCTTTTGGTAATTTGTCCGTGGAGTGGATTATGCAGGTCTCCTACTGTAATGAAGAGGAGTTGTAGCTCAGCTTTGTGCCTCACTCTAGCTCACCACACCACTGCTTCCTCCTCCCACTTCTCCATGAATAATCATTGCTGCCCAGCCTTCTGCTTTGGCTGTTGAATTTCTGAGCCTAAATGTGTTGGAGCTGTGGCTTAGGGGTAAATCACCTGTCTGGAGACCACCAGCAGGCCTTTCTTTGGTTCGAATCCCCTGATGGAAATGAAATATGTGTCTTTCTGTTTTCTTTTTTTTCTTATTATTGTATCATTTTTAAAAGTGCAATTAATTCCAAATTAGTTTTAAAATTAAAATTTTTTTTAACACAATGAATTGTTTCCCCCCACATCATTGTATAAAAAAACTAAACTAATTTGGACCTGATTGGAAATTCTTTGCACAATGATACAATAATGAAAAAATTTAGGTATATTTTATTTCCATCAGGGGATTCGAACCAAAGAAATACAGGTCTCTAGACAGGTGATTTACCCTAGACCACAGCTTCAATATGGGCTAAGAGATTTATCTATATCTGATTGCAGATCAGTCCTGTGACTGACAGCTGAGGAAGCAGGGCCCAGACAGCATTGATTATTCATGAAGAAGAGGGAGGATTGGAGAGGCATGCCAGAGTGGGGCATAAACAACTCCTGTTTGACTCTTTATTACAGTAGGAGACCTGAGAGCAGAGAGGCAGAGCCCAGGACTGAGAGAAGCCTTGCAGTCAGTTCTGACATTACTTTGCTATTCTCTGCTGCCCATACTACAGCTGTTAATCCTATTCAATTACTCCCCTGACAGAGGGATAGCTACATGATAATGTGTTGGGCGTTTCTCTTTTAGATTAACTATTTTTCTGTATAGATTAGTATATTCAAAAAACATACCTTCTCACCCATTACTCCAGGTTCTCCAGGTGGGCCTCTTGAGCCAGGAAAGCCTGGTGCCCCCTAAAAACACAAAAAAGAAAAACAAAATTGTGTTCCCAGCAATTACACATGTGTAAGGGGGCATGGCATAATCTGTGTACCAGTTTGAACATTTATTGTTATTGCACAGTGGATAGAAAAAGACTACACACCAGTTAAAATGACAGGATTCTGTCATGTGATAAAATCAGAGCAATAAGAATTATTTTAGAACCTTTCCCACCTTTTCCTGTCACCTATAAACTGTTCAATTAAGTTGCAAATAAAGCAAAATCTTTTAGGGTGGAAAAAAATAAAGAACTAAAATATTGAGGATGCATAAATATGCATACCCTTTTTTGCAGAAATCAATAGTATAGGCGATTTTAAGAAACTTTGTAATTGGGATTATTAGCTGATAAATGCATTTTTATCATGAGAAAGCAGTTTGAAGCTCTCCCCCCTGTCTTCATGATTTTCTATGGAGAGGGGAGGGTGGAGGGAGATGAGGCACCGACACAGGACAACAAAGAGTTAATTTACAGCTACATCACTGGCTCTCTCTTCTCTGACAGTCAGCGCTGACCTCTCTGACCTCTGAATAGGGCTTTCATGCAGCTCCCGCTGTGTAATCCTTTGTTCTCTGTTCTCTGCTGCCGACTAATCTCCCTCCTCCCCTCTCCATAGAACAGACAGGGCCCGACTGATGTAAAAGAGTTGAGATTTCCTGATAATGAGCAGTGAATGAGAGAGAAAGGAGAGGGGGGACCTGGGGAAAGTCTTTTTGAATGCAGGTAATGCCATATTTGACTAATAAACCCAATTAAAAAGTTTCTTAAAATCGCCTGTATTATTGATTTCTGCAAAAAAAAAAAAAAAACAAAACAAAAAAAACCACAGTGACACTTTAAACTAATACTTTGTTGAAGTTACCTTTTCATATATGACAGAATTACATTTTTTTTGGTAGATGTATCAGCATAGTACATTTTGACTTTGCACTCTCCAAGGATAGCGATGGCATCTCTAGTGTACAGCACACCTACTAGAGCAGACGAACCTTATATAGGGTTAATCAGAATCACTTTAAAGTGTACCTTTCATTTCATCAAACTTCTGACATGTCATAGCCACATATCAGAAGTTTCTCTGCCCAGCGCATGCTCTGCCCCTAGGTGAACGAAATTATAATGGCATATGCTGCTAAGCGCTTCTGCCCCTTCGTTCTAGCGATCGGTGGTGGCCTCAACACCTGTGGCTATAACATGTCAGAAGTTTGTTAAATGACAGCTACACTTTAAATCATTGCTTCTCAAACTTTTTTTACTGGAGCCTCACCCAACAGACCAAGGCAATGCCTGGGCCTCACCAGACTGACCAAGAGGATGCCTGGGCCTCACCATCTGTGGTAAAAGTCCATTTAAAAGCTTAAAATAATGCTAGGGCTACCTTTCACCCATCTCCCAAGCTCTATATGCTAATAAAGTACAAAAAAAATTAATAATGTTGCTTAAATAGAGATTTTTGCAAACAGCAAAAGGACTGTGTAGATTATAGTTACTGTTGTGAAAACTGGCTCCCCAGCTGGGCCTCACCAACAACTAGGGGGTGCCTCACTGGTGAGGCCCGCCTCACAGTTTGAGAAGCACTGCTTTAAATGATGGCAGCCTTGTACTGACTCCTATTAGTGATTGGCTAATTCTAACTACAATTATATCCCCATTTATAAACGGGTGTTCACACTTTTGCAACCACATTATTTTGGTTCTTTATACAGATAATGGGTAAACTTAAGGCTATGTTCATACGCTATCAAAATGAAAGCTGTTTTTATTGGACAGCTGTCATTTAATGGCAAACAACTGACATTATTTTAAAACAACGGCCATTATTATACTAGTACCGGGCGTTAAATGATGGCTGTCCAATAAAAACGGCTGTAATTTTAGCAGTATGTAGGCTTTTTATATTCACTGTATGCTCCAATGTGTGCAGTGCATCTAATAGAAATACTGGTAATAAAAGGGACAAGCCTATACCATAACACTATGGAAAATATTATATTAATCTGCAAAAGAGACAATATACTTACTGTTCCACCTTTGTGTCCTCTTTCACCTGGTAGTCCTCTCTGACCTTCTTGTCCAGGATCTCCCTTTTAATACATCATATGTATAAGGTTTCTTTGCGTAGTTTTTTAAACAGAACTTACTTTGCTCTTGTAAAACAATGCTTATTGACAATAGACTGAAACTGACTTGTATAACAATGACCGTGAAGCAGTGATCACTAATGGTGACCTGTTTTCAAGTTAAGCCACAAATGTTGAATTGTATTGAGGTCTGAATTCCTTGGACACCTGTGGCTGCTACATTCTTGTTCTTTCTATGACACTATTGCCTAGTCTGTTTGGGGCAGTGTTAGTTGTATAAAAAAGATACCAGGGCAGCCCTGAGAATCACTGTATTTCTAAATAGCTGCCTGTTGATCTTACTCCATATGGCCATTGTGTCCTACTGTTAGATCATAGTAATGTTGGTTTTACATGGCTGTAGTGCTGTTATTCAGGATTCATATCCCACTAAAACAACATCTGCAAGGAGTTTGTACGCTAAGGGGTTGAATAGTTGTGTAATGAATTGTTAGCATTTTAGATAGAAGTCTGATATATAACAAAGGGGTTTAATATACAACCTGCTGTCCTTTAGCACCCAAAGGCCCACGGGGTCCAGGGAGGCCATTATCACCTCGAATTCCCTAGAAAGAAAAAAATAAGACTAGTCAGTATTAGGTAGCTATAATACTCTACACCTGAATATATTGTATGTTCATACATGTGATTGAGACAAGGTTTAGCACCTTAACTATGGCTTTATTAGGATTTCATTAGGGCGTGTGATGGTGCGTTTACACAGATTTATCTGACAGATTTTATAAGCCAAAGCCAGGAATGGATTTGCAAAGAGGAGGAATCTCAGCCTTTCTTTTATGACCCGTTCCCTGTTCATAATCAATTCCTGGCTTTGGCTTCAAAGATCTGTCAGATAAATCTCTCTGTGTAAACACACCATAAGGGTCCATTTACACAGAAAGATTATCTGACAGATTAGCTTCCAAAGATTTGAAGCCAAAGCCAGAAACATACTATAAACAGGGATCAGGTCATAAAGGAAAGCCTGAGATTTCTCCTCTTTTCAAATCCATTTCTGGCTTTGGCTTCAAATCTTTGGCAGATAATCTGTCAGATAAACTTTGGTGTAAATGGACTGTAAAATTGTTAAATAATAATAATTCTGAGTGAATGTAAAACAAAATAGAAATAATAATAACATTAAGATAACTTACTTTAAAGCTAGGTTCCCACACAGTACATTAAAAGAAAAATAGGTTGTAGTTTGAGGTGAAAAATATGGCCTTATTTTTTAAGGGCTTGTCCCACGAGAGCAAAGCATTTTTAAATAGGTGTGGTTGTATAGAAAACAGTAAAAATGCTTACCTCTCCATGCTTCCCCTGGTGTCTTGCTGCCATTTCTTTGGTGTCCCCTGCTCAGCCAATCACTGGCCACGGCGCTTAGTTATTGATTGGCTGAGCAGAAATCTATACCTCCTGAGTTCAGTCAGGTATAGATTTCTGCACCTGCCGTACGGCAGGCACAGGTTAGGCCCTGCGCCTCTATTAACATGCTGCACACCACGCCAGAACACCTTTTTGCTGGGGATCCAATGTATAAGGATATATAAACCATACACCATTTTCCTGATGTGACAGCCAAAGAAGACCTCCAGCATTAAAAGATTTTTTTTAATAAATATTAACTACAGATTTTAATCAATACTTTTTATCATTTATATCTGCTCATTTTGCCTAGGCTGCTTGAAACCTACATTTGTCCCAATAATACATCTTGAACGTCTAAAATATCTCCTCTGTTGTGCATTATTACTCTCTTCAGTTCACTCAGTTCCTGCACAGATTAGGAGGTACAGGCAGAACTGAAAATGACGGATAAGGGTAGTTTATAATTCTCTGTATGTCTGTGCCTTCAAGGCTATGTGGGAACTGAGCTCTGCATAGAGACAGACAGGTACTGCTGGCATTCAGCTGTGTCTGAGTGGGGTCGTCTTTTGCATGATGTTGGAGGCACATATGCACAGTGGAGGGGATTATTTGGGCATGTAATACATCTCTTTCACATTACATAGGTAATTGTGTAGGTATTATCCAGCAGCCTACATTTACACCAATGTACCATCCCAATTAATGACAGGCAGGGCAGGGAGGAGGGCTGATGGCAGTCCCATGCTCTTTCATGACTCAGCCTGCTGTGTCTTAAGATGGGTTGTATCTGTAAAAAAGTAAAAGTGGATTTTTTGAAGAAAGTGTGCATTACCCCTTAGACAAAGCAGGCAGATATGCATGATGAAAAATATTTTGTAAAGTCTTTATTTTTCGCCTAAACTAATGTATTCTGTTTTTTTCCCTCCATCTCCCAGAAAACCCCTTTAGACTTTGTACATAATTGTTATTATTGTGGAGTAATAAAAAGTAGTTTTATAAACATTCTTTTTCAACTCTGGCAGTAAGGAATTTATTGGTTGCCAAAAAGTATTAGTAAGCATAGTTAACACCTGTTCCACGGCTGCCCTCCCATCTTCCCTACACTGTTGCTTGCTGTCAAAGTTTTTATCTAACCACAGCTGCATGTGAGACGTTCAGCCACAATATCCTGGGAAAATACTGTGTCCATTCCCCAAAGTAATCTTTATTATGAGAAAGAGACTGCATGCAACAGCTGACAGTAAGGATGGGCACAACAATTTTCCACCGGATAGGACAAATTATGTTACACTGTAAAAAAAATAAATAGAAAAAGCAATCTGCTCATCAGACAAGGGATGGCAAAGAGCTAATTAGAGATCAAGTTACCGAAATAAATCTTTGTCTATAAATACCAAAGATTTTATGTACAGGATTCTTGTGTAAAGAGACTTTAGAAAGATAAGTGGAAATGAGCTAATGTGGGAAGACAGTGCTAACAGTGCTAAAATAAAATAAGCACATCCACAAGCAAATTCACACAAGTCAGTCTGACATAAATATCAGTTTTATGACAATGTTAGGACTCGGGCTGGGCGTTCGCCTCGGCTTCCATAGCAGCCATATGTTTTTCACTAACTCTGCTCTGCTGTTCTGTGTTGTAGCAGAGGCCAGGGTTTCACTCCCCTGGCTGATCAGCTTAGGTGTTGTGTGTGTTCACTAATTATTGACTGACAGCTGACTCACCAGTTAGATGTCTGTATCTGGGCAGGACCTGGAGCCTAAGCCCCAATCGAGTCTGGGGCTGGGACTCCAGGCTCCATAAGTATCAGCCCTGAGCTCTCATTCCTCGCCTGCGATAGTACCTGGTTCACCCTAGAGTTACTTGACCTAGCCTTTAGTCTGTATTTGATTCCTGGTTACCTGACTTCTGCTATTAACCCTTTGACTACCCCTTTGGACACGATTTTGTACTGTGCTGCCCGTTTGGTATTTGACTTGGACTTCTGACTTCTCCTTATTGTGTTTTGTCTGTCTTGTATTGTTCTGTGTTTCACTCAGCCAGCCTAGGGACTGCCGTCTAGTTGTCCGTTTGCTATTTTAGAGCATCTGAGGCAAGAAGGTAGGGACAGCGGGTGGGTGCCAGCTTCAGGGCTCACCTGTCCTTGTGTCTCCCTGTCCCAATCCTAACAGACAGACTCTCCTTAAGGAGAACTAATATCCCTTTGTCACACATTGATAGGCCTTTCACTAGCCAGCCAACACCCTGCTCTGCACTGAAGAGGGGCAACAACCCTGAAACAGCTGCCTGCAGTTGGGAAATCTTTCCTTTTGAGAGATTGTTTGGTTTGATTTGTTCTAAGACGCCTAAATGGGGTGAACACTGACTTGAAAGGACACCACTTTGTGATGTGCATATCCTTCTTTCCCAGAATCAAATCCAATGGAGCAGTAATGTCATACATCTTTATGGCGGACCTTAACCCCTAGACAACCCTGGGCATACCCGTATGTCCATCGGTCGCTAGGGGAGTTTAGAACCGCTGCGATCCCCGCTGCTGCTTGTAGCCCGGGACTGTGGCCATTAGTGGGCAGGGTCCGATTGCCGTGCCCGCTAATTAAAGGGGTAAAGCGGCGCTAATCATTTATTTACAAAATAACACACATTGCAAAGTTATACAACTTTGTAATGTGTGTTATGTATGTAAATGGCCCCCTTCCCCGTGTTACCCCCCACCCACGCTAGACCCGGAAGTGTTGGTGCATTATACTTACCGCATTCGTGGGACAATGACGTCATCTTCGGGAGGCTGGCCGAACCGCTCCATCCGTCCCTCATGCCGGCCCCCCTATGCCGCGTCACCAGCTGCTCAGCTGAAATTGGCTGAGCACAGTTATGCTCAGTTATACTCCATCCGTCCCTCATGCTGGCCCCCCCTATGCCTCGTCACCAGCTGCTCAGCCGCGATTGGCTGAGCACAGTTATGTTCAGCCAATTGTGTCTGAGCAGCTGATGACGCGGCATAGGGGGGTTGGCATGAGGGACGAATGGATCGGTTTGGGCAGCCTCCCGAAGACGACGTCATTGTCCCAAGATGGCGGACGGGGGTCGACACAAATGCGGTAAGTATAATGCACCAACACTTCCGGGTCTAGCGTGGGTGGTAACACGTGGAAGGGAGCCATTCACATACATAACACACATTACAAAGTTGTATAACTTTGTAATGTGTGTTATTTTGTGAATAAATGATTAGTGCTGCACTACCCCTTTAAGTATCCAGATGCAGCTGTCAAAGTTGACAGCTGCATCTGAATACTAGATTTCCTCAATCCCTGGTGTCTACTGGGGGGCATCTCCCCCCCCGCAGCGACGCTATCGGGGAGGAGCAATCCCCGTGTCCGGCACTTGCCGGGGTCTGCGCCGTAATGGAGCTGATTCCGGCTCGGCACTCTATTGCTTTCGGCTGCAGCAGCCAAAAGCAATAGAGTGCCTATCCAATGATCTATGCAGTATTACTATACTGCATAGATCTCAATGAGAGATCAGTGTACTTACACTAGAAGTCCCCCAGGGGGACTCCTAGTATGAGTGTAAAAAAAGTGTTATTAATAAAAAAAAAACCTCCCGTAATAAAAGTTTGAATCACCCCCCCCTTCTCCCATGTTATAAATAAATAAGCATCTATTATATCGCCGCGTGCGTAATCACCCAAACTGATAATTTATTTCATTCCTGATCTCGCACGGTAATCCCAAAGTCCAAAATTGCGCATTTTTGGTCGCATCAAATCCAGAAAAATTGTAATAAAAAGCGATCAAAAAGTTGCATATGCGCAATCAAGGTACCGATAGAAAGTACACTTCATGGTGCAAAAAATTACATCTCACACAGCCCCATAGACCAAAGGATAAAAGCGCTATAAGCATGGTAATAGAGCGAATTTAAGGAACATATATTTGTTAACAATGGTTTAAATTTTTTAAAAGCCATCAAATAAAGTAAAAGTTATTCATGTTACATATCGTTGTAATCGTAACGACTTGAGGAACATATATAACAAGACAGTTTTACCCCAGGATGATTGGCATGAAAAAAAAAAATAAAAAATAAAACAAATGTTTTTTTTTTTAATTTCACCACACATTGAATTATTTTCTGCTTTTGCAGTGTACTTTATGAAAAAATTCAGCCTGTCATTGCAAAGTACAATTAATGGCGCAAAAAATAAGGGTTATGTGGGTTTCTAGGTGAAAAAATGCAACTGCTATGGCTTTTTAAGCACAAGGAGGAAAAAATGAAAATGCAATAATTTAAATTGGCCCGGTCCTCTGAGGCCCCCTTCACACGTCCGGAAAATCTGTCCGGATTTCCTATCAGGAAATCCGGACGGATTTCCGGACTCATAGGCTAACATTGGACACGGACACCCTTCCGGATTTTTCCGGAAGGGTGTCCGTTCCGGAAAATAGGACCGGATTTTTTAGATCCTGTCCTATTTTCGTCCGGAAATCCGGCACGGACGCCCCCATAGAAGTCTATGGGAGCGCCGGAATCACGGGCATTTTCCTGATGTATATCAGGAAAGTGCCCGTGATTCCGGAATGGTAGAGAGCCAGGACCTCACCACGGGGCCGACCACCCGCCCGCTCCGATCGCCCACCCGCCCGCTCCGATCGCCCACCCGCCCGCCCGCTCCGATCGCCAGCCTGCCCGCCCGCTCCCATCGCCCGCTCCGATCACCCACCCGCCCGCTCCGCTCGCCAGCCCGTCCGCCCGCTCCGATTGCCCGCCCGCTCCGATCGCCCGCACCCCCCCTCCCGGAAACTCACCACCGGCCCGCCGCATGCTCCGGACCTCCGACCGCTGCCGCCGCCCGGATCTCTGCACTGCACTCTGCCCGGACCTCAACCTCGCTGCCCGGACAGAGCAGGATCCAGGACAGGTGAGATTACCCCTTTAGGACTACTACTCCCACCATGCTCTGATGGAGTTGCCAGGCCATGATGGGAGTTGTAGTTCTGCAGCCTGTGGCCATCCAGGTTGCAGAAGTACAACTCCCATCATGGCTCTGCTGACAGGCCATGATGGGAGTTGTAGTTCTGCAGCCTGTGGCCATCCAGGTTGCAGAAGTACAACTCCCATCATGGCTCTGCTGACAGGCCATGATGGGAGTTGTAGTTCTGCAGCCTGTGGCCATCCAGGTTGCAGAAGTACAACTCCCATCATGGCTCTGCTGGCAGGCCATGATGGGAGTTGTAGTTCTGCAGCCTGTGGCCATCCAGGTTGCAGAAGTACAACTCCCATCATGGCTCTGCTGGCAGGCCATAATGGGAGTTGTAGTTCTGCAGACTGTGGCCATCCAGGTTGCAGAAGTACAACTCCCATCATGGCTCTGCTGGCAGGCCATGATGGGAGTTGTAGTTCTGCAGCCTGTGGCCATCCAGGTACACTAGGGCTGTGTGGGTACCTGTAATTTATGTTGGCATACTAGACCATCTCATCAGGAAATCCTGAAGGTTTTTCCTGATGGTTTCCTGATGGTAAAAACGGATTACTGTCAGGAAATCCTGATACTATCCTGATGACATTTGAGGTCTCCTGATCAGGATTTCCTGACAGTAAAAACTGACACGGACGTGTGAATGGGGCCTAAGGGTTAAAGTGTACCTGTTATTTCATGTTAAAAAAAAAAGCTCATATACAGTTATGGCTACCTCTCTTGCTGCTGTCTGGCAAATTTCCCCACATTCCGCAGAATTGGTGCCCAGATATTTCCCCCTTATTACCTATTTGACATTCAGGAATGTACTCATCATATGATGCAGCCTGTCAGCGGAAACTGAACAGGCTACATCTCTCACTCGCCCCTACACATGCTTTTTTAGTGCAGAGAGGACAACAATACAGCTTGGGATTCGATAATAATGGTAACCCACCCTGCGGCCAGTAAGCCCTGCCCCCACCAGTACACCCTGTCCCCACCAGTAAGCCACACCCCCATAGTACATCTTGCCACTTACTGGTAAGCCTCACCCCTGTCGCTACACCTCACCACCTGCCGGTATGCCCTGCTTGCCAGTACAAGTGTCCCCCCCCCCCCCACACACACATACTGACCTGTTTATTCTGGTCTGTGAAAGTGCTTCTGCTCTGGCACCTACAGTTCAAACATGTACTGTAGGTGCATTCTTTCAGCGATTTCACCATGCTGTGAGAGGCTTAAACGATGGCATAGCGAATTTTTACGTACGATGTATCGTTCCGTCTAAACGCTGATCGTTATAAAAAAAACATCGTTCATTCAAAATCGTTAATTGTGCGATCAGGCGAATTATCGCTCCGTGTAAAAGTACCATTAGGGAATAATAGGCTCCACCTCTTTGACACCATTTACAGCCCAAATAAAGTTTTTCCAATGAAAATAAAAGCACACACTTAGGCTACAAAGGTATGTTCTGAATGTTTTCCTTGATAGCTATGCAGCAGTGCCACCAGCTTGGTAAGTGTATCCTGCCGTTCAAAATTGCAGATTTTGGTCATATTACATATAGAAAAAAAAGACCAAAAAGTTGCAAGTGAGGTACTGATAAAAAGTATAAATATAGTCTGAAAACATGAACCCTCAAATACTTTAGAAGTTCAATAAATACCAGTTATACAAATTTCCTATCATTGTGATCATACCGACTTGAGTAACATAGATAACATGTCCGTTCACCACACAGCGAACGGCATTAAAATATTTTTAAAAAAGTAGCTTTTTTCAATTTTGTTGCATAAATAATTTTTTTTTTTTGGGGGGGGCAGGGGTTTGAAGCATAATTAATCAAAAAATTAAGTGTGTCGCTGTAAAGTACAACTGGTGTCTCAAAAAATAAAACTCGGTTGGGTCGGTTGGTGATAGAAATGTAGGTTAAAGCGGCACTATCAGCAGGTTCTGCCCAGAGAACCTGCTGATATGCCCTAGAAGCTGCTTACCTTAGTAGTAGAGATAAGCGCACTGTTCGGACTTTTGGTCCGACAGCATCGGCGCTCTCTCATTATGCCTGAGATCCCGGCCGCATAGTTGCGCTCCCGGGAATATGCGGCCAGGATATTACAGGGAATCCATGGTGAATTCCCTGGAATATCCTGGCTGCATATTTGCGGGATCGCAACTATGGGGCTGGGATCTCGGGCCTAATGAGAGAGCGCCGATGCTGTCGGACCAAAAGTCTGGCGGTCAGCTCATCTCTACTTAGCAGCAGATTGCCGTTCATAACATCATCCTCCTCCCCCGCATTCCTCTGAAATACACTAATTGCCCCTATGCAAATAAGGTGCTTAGGAGGATTTGGGGCGTCTCCCCCCTGCTCCGAGCACCACTGTGTGCCGCCCAGCCCGACCCCTAATGTGCTGCCCAGCCCGCCCCCCCGTACCGCCCACTATGCATATTCATATATGCATAGTGGACTCGTGAGAGTGCAAGTGCCGGGAAGATGTCCCGTCGGAGACATCTTCCTGCGCATGCGCGAATCGGCCAGCTGTCTGACGCTAGAAGAATCCTCCTCCTCTGCCACCAAGCTCTTTTCATCGCTGAAGTCACTGACATCAGTAAGTCTACATTTATGTTTGTCTTGTCGGTGTGTCCCTGTTGAGAGATTGTTTATGCTGTGGATGATGAGAGTGTGCATACATGCAGTGGATGATGGGATTGTGGATGATCGGAGTGGATGAGGGCAGTGTGGATGATGGGAGTGTGAATAAATTAAGTGGATGACACTCCCATCATCCTCACTCCCATCATCCACACCATAAACAATCTCTCAACAGGGACCCACTCACAAGACGAACATAAACGTAGACTTACTGATGTCAGTGACCTCGGCGATGAAAAGAGCTTGGCCGCAGAGGAGGATTCTTCTAGCGTCAGATTGACGGCATATTCGCGCATGAGCAGGAAGATGCCCGTCTCCGACAAGACATCTTCCCGGCACTTGCGCTCTCACGAGTCTACTATGCATATATGAATATGCACAGTGGGCGGTACGGGGTGGGCTGGGCGGCACATTAGGGGTTGGTCTGGGCGGCACACAGTGGTGCTCAGGGCAGGAGGGAGAAGCCCCAAATGCTCTTAAGCACCTTATTTGCATAGGGGCGATTAGTGTATTTTGGAGGAATGCGGGGGAGGAGGACGACGTTATGAACGGCAACCTGCTGCTAAGGTAAGCAGCTTCTAGGGCAAATCAGCAGGTTCTCTGGGCTGATAGTGCCGCCTTAAATATGAGGAGAAAATAACACAACCCCTGGTCATCAAGGGGCTAAAGGGTTTATCCAGAAATTCAAAAAACACAGCTATTTTCTTGCAGAAACAGTACCCCCACCTGCCTCTGTGTTGTGTATGGTACTACAATTCAGCTCCATTCACCTTAATGGAATTGAACTGAAAAATCACACCCAAGAGTTGTGTTGTTTCTGAAAGAATGCGGCATGTTTTTCTAAGCCTGGATAACCCCTTTAATTAATCAAGGTCATTTTAATAGCAGCACTTTTCTTCTACTTACTCTTTTACCTCCTATGGAAGCAGTGAAGTAGTATTTAGTTTTTCACACATTGGTCCTGCGCTCTGCTTTATCTTTTGCTAAAATGTATTTTTTGTTTATCTGAGGTTGTATAAACCTAATTTTAAGGCATTATAAGGATCAGATTTCTATTATATGCTAAAACACAAAACAAAACAATTCAAAGATGGTGCACTATCTTTTCTTTTCTTCCCATGACTGTAATCTCAGTGGTGTACAGTATTACACTATGGGTCCATTTACACAGAAAGATTATCTGACAGGTAATCTGCCAAAGATTTGAAGCCAAAGCCAGAAACAGACTATAAACAGGGAACAGGTCATAAAGGAAAGCCTTAGATTTCTCCTCTTTTCAAATCCATTCCTGGCTTTGGCTTCAAATCTTTGGCAGATAATCTGTCAGATAATCTTTCTGTGTAAATCGACCCTATATCACAAAAGTGTTGGATGAAAGTGGTTCCACAGATATTGTGTAAGTTCTTCAGCCTCTTTAATATTTGCTGCTGCTTATCCTGCAATATCCATACTTCTAGTAGCAGCAGTGAGAGGAACTTCAGTGCTGCCCCATTTAAGTGTAAATTAGAATGACTGCAGGATAAACAGCGGTAAACATTGAAGAGGCTGTGGTGCTTCCACAAATGTTGTATCCCCTTCAAAGAGCTGACCATCAGAGGGTGCCATGCCAATCTGATATTGGTGGCCTGTAAAAGTAGTAAATCCTATACATGTTTGGTATTACCATAATCTGGTGATTTTGAATGCAAAAATTTAACTATAATAACTATAATTTACCAATTCCCACCAGAAAGCCTTACAGAAACTTGGCTATTTTGAAAATCTTGGCGACCTCGAGATGCCTTTCATTAAGCCCATAAATGACATAATCAGTGTAAACTTCTTGTTGCATATACTAGACAGGATATACTATTCAGTTCATACCTGGTCACCAGTAACTCCAGCACGCCCAACTTTTCCCTTAAGAAAACAAAATGCATTATTAGTATAGTAATGGCAACATTTTAATAACTCAGATTTCAGAGAAAATTACAATAATTCAGCAGGAAAGATTAAACATTGAAACAACTGATAAATGTTAATGCGGTTTATCAATATGAAACACACTCTGTGGGCGAGTTCACACATTCAGGGTTTTTTTTTATTAGTGGAACCACCAAGACATTTTCAGTGGAAAAACGTCTGAAACGTCTTAATTAAAAACAGATGTGTTTTTTTTTTACCTATTTTACAGCCATTTTTTGTTTTCAATATGCTACAGAAGAAATCAATAGTTCAGGCGATTTTAAGAAACTTTGTAATTGGGTTTATTAGACAAATATGCCATAACCTGCATGTAAAAAGCCTTTTCCCAGGTCCCCCCCTCCTCTCCTTTCTGTCATCCACTGCTCAGAATCAGGAAATCTCGACTTTTTTTTTTTTATCAGTCGGATCTGTCTGTTCTATGAAGAGGGGAGGGGGAGGGGGAAGGAGGGAGATTAGTAGGCAGCTGAGAGCTGAGAACAAAGGATTGCTCAGCAGAGGAGCTATTCAGAGCCCTATTCAGAGGTCAGAGAGGTCAGTAGTGACTGCAGAGGAGAGAGCCCATGATGTGAATGTAAATTAACTCTTTGTTGTCCTGTTTTGCTGCTTCTACTTTCTCTCCATAGGAAAACCATGAAGACAGGGGGAGAGCTTCAAACTGCTTTTTCATGATAAAAATTCATTTTAATAAATAAACCCAATTACAAAGTTTCCTAAAATTGCCTGTACTATTGATTTCTGCAATAAAAATTTTAATGACAGTGACACTTTAAAGGCAAATGTGCCTCCCCATGGCACCTTCTCCTTGTCTGAGCCCTGCTGCCTCTTATTGCTTTGTTGTAGTACTGAAACAGAATCAGGCTAGGTTCAAACTATATTTTGTGAACGTTTCTACTTCAACGTGTTTTTTTTTTGGTCAAGGTTTTGCCTGGCACATTTATAGCTTTTTAGATGTAGAAATCAAAATCTATATTTTTAATACACCTAGGTCAGAAAAAAAGATTTGATTTTCAGAGCCATCACATGCAACTGGAAACTGGAGTTAATTACAGGATCAGAATTCTGTAAAAAGTATTAAGAGCTATCTCACACCCTTTTATTATTCAACTTCTATGTAACGGATGGACCAGACACAAGGAGCAGAACCCCTGGATCACTGAGGAGTGCTGATGTATTTTCTCTAAGGAGCAGAACCCCTGGTTTTCACCAGAGCCTACCGTAAAGCAGGATGGGCTTCGCTGTGGGAAACTCCCAGATCACTGCCCTTAGAGAAGGGCCCTGGTTGACCACCAACTTAAGAAATGAAGGAGTACTGGAGCCTGGCACCAGATGCTCTTCTTCTGTGGTCAAACTCCAAAATGCAATATGAAGACGTTATTTAGACTGGAGCTGAGCAGGGAACTAAGAATGGAAAGAGATCCAAATGGCTAGAAGGTCACTAGGAAGCCAGGAAGTGGCAGACAGCCAGGGAGCACAGACACAGTTTGCTGACTGAAGTACACCAACAAATAAGCACAGAGGTCCGAAGGTGATGGCTATAAATACCTTCAGGTGATCGACCTAGAGGGAGCCAAATCCCCCAGGAAGCCTGCCCAGCACAGGTGAGAAGATGCTAGAAGACAAGCACACTAAGAAGGAGCTGGAGAGTGAACAGACGGAAGTGCGCCCTGCAGGAGGTTGGGGATAACGGACATGACTGTGTGCCATTAAGATTATTTTTCACCTTCACCAATTGTTTTTCTCCAAATATTACATAAAGGCTATGTTCCCACTTCAGGAAAGGAAAGGCGGCCATCTCGTAATATTGACAGCTGCAAATAATGATCATGATCATTATTTGTGGGTGTCAATTTTACAAAACAGCTGCCTTACTCTGCCATGTTCCTGGAGTGGGAGCATAGCTAGAGATGAGCAAACCGAACCTGCCGAACCAAGATTCATTTCGAACTTTGCAAAAAATGTGGTTTATTACCAAACTTTCTGAAAAGTTTGGAGGGGTTTGGCAAGATGGCAAGGCTCATTCTCACCTGTCTGCAGTCCCCTGGTGATGGGGCAGCATCTTTACTCAGGAGTGGCAGCCTGTTCAGCCAATCACAGGCTGATGAGGACGGTAGAGCACTATGGCCTGTGATTGATTGACTGAGCGGGCTGTCACTCTTGTCTCAGGAGTGACACCCCTCACAGCCCGCAGTGCTCTCCCACTTTAATCAGCCTGTGCTTGCCTGAGCGTTGGGATGGGACTGGGGAAGAAGGAACCTGAGGGAGCACGGACATGTAAGTATCAGGAGCGGCCTTTAGAAACTGCATTAAAGAGGCTAAAAACCTGCAGTAGTTTAGCTGTTTTAATTTGGTACGTTAAAGTTCGGTTTGGCACAAACCCAAACTTTACATTAAAGTTCGGCAAACCTGCTAAATCGAACTTTTGAAAAGTTCGCTCATCTTTGAACATAGCCATAGAGACCTACTTTCAATTCATCCAGTTACTGATGATCATCTTTTCAGTATAGACTGTAATGAAAAAAAAATTGTGTTCACTCACTTTTATTCCTTTAATTCCAGGAAGACCTGTATTTCCTCTGTAGCCAGGAGGACCCTAAGATAACGGTAAATTGATACGTAAGTTAAAGTAATGCTGGCTTATCAAATGAATAATTAAAATATATTACCTTAAAGGGGTAGTCCACCCAAAAATTTTTTCTTTCAAATCAACTGGTGCCATAAAGTGCCAGAGATTTGTAATTCACTTCTATTAAAAAATCTTAAGTCTTCCAGTACTTATTAGCTGCTGTATGTCCAGCAGGAAGTGGTGTTTTCTTTCCTGTCTGACCCAGTGCTCTCTGTTGCCTCCTCTGTCCATGTCAGGAACTGTCCAAAGCAGGAGCAAATCCCCATAGAAAACCCCTCCTGCTCTCCAGACTGGAAATAATACAACTTCCTGTTGGGCATACAGCAGCTAATAAGTACTGGAAGGCTTGAGATTTTTTAATAGAAGTAAATTACAAATCTCTGTCACTTCATGGCAGCAGTTGATTTGAAAGAAAAATTTTTTGGGTGGACTACCCCTTTAAGGACCCATTTAGGTGGGGTTTACATTATCAGGCTATGTTCCCACTCAGTGTTTTAGTTTGTATTTTTATTTTGGATGAGGTTATGTTCTCACACTGCTATTTCATCCATTTTTGTTATTGGTCTGTGTTTTTTTTTTTTCCAAGCAGTTTACAGCTAAAAAGCTGTTCAAAATACTGTGTGTGAACAAAGCCATGGGCTAGATTTACACAGTATTTTTAGCATCATTTTGGTCAGGAATTGAACCAACACAGAGGGAAACTATAATGAAGATTTGCATCTCTTTTTTTTGTGTAGTACCCACTCCTAGTTTTTATGGACCATGCATGGAACATGGGAATAAGGCCTAAACTAACGCCAAAAATACTGACCCAGATATAGGGTGCATTCACACTAAATGAAAAGAGGCGGAAATTTCAAAGAGAATCAACGCTGTGGACTCTCCTCAGAATTCTGCCTGTCTAGGGCGCCTCCACTCTCCACTGAAAGAATTGACATGTCAATTCTTTGAATGTAAAAGCCGCAGAGAGCGGAGATGCCCTATACCTAACATTGAGACAGAATGGCAGACGCATTTCTGAGCAGAGTCCGCTCAGAATTTCTGCCTCTTTTCCACACTGTGAACACACTCTTATTGATCTGTGTGAGAGAAAAATCTGACAGATTGTTGTTTCAGACAAATGGCAACCAATTAAAGCCCATTAAAAGAAACAAAAGCTGAACTGTGATTGGTTGTCAAAA
This sequence comes from Dendropsophus ebraccatus, assembly GCF_027789765.1. Taxonomy (NCBI): domain Eukaryota; kingdom Metazoa; phylum Chordata; class Amphibia; order Anura; family Hylidae; genus Dendropsophus; species Dendropsophus ebraccatus. The sequence continues at coordinate 127,359,255 of NC_091455.1, forward strand.
GATGTATTGATTTTGCAACAATAGCTGTTACTTGCCATTATTTTTACATAGTGGGAACATAGCCTAAGGCTAGATTCACACATACAATATCCGCAGTGGATTTTACACTGCAAGATTGTCATCCCGCTGCGAGTATGTAAATGCCAGCCCCCTTAACCCCCTGCCGCCAGGAACATACTTTACCTGATCCACGCTCCAGCTGCATGTGAGGCTTCCGTGGGTCCTGCTCAGCCAGTCAGTGCATGGCCCTGTCGCAGTCACTAATTGGCTAGGCGGGACCTACAGGAGCTGGGAGCCTTAGATGCAGCCGGAGCATGGACCAGGTAAAGTATGTTCCTGGCAGCAGGGGGTTAAGGGGGCCGGCATTGACATACTGGCAGTGGGATAACAATGCATCCGTGTGCGCTTGCATCCCAATTCACCATAGCCAACAATGGAGAGTGCGGCCGGAGCTGCACTCTCCATTGTGTGACCTGTCAGGCTTGTTCAGCTGCTATTCAATGAATAGCGGCTGCACAAAAGTGACATGTTAGTTTTCCGTGCGACAGCTAGGGATCCCGGTCAGAGTGTATACTATGTGTATACACTCCAGCCAGGATTCCCTCTGAATGCAGTGCATGCAAGTTTTATATTAATCACGGCCGTTGTTACAAATCAGCAACAAAGACTGTGATTAATACAAAACTTACGTTGTGTGAACATGACCTTAGAGTGCATTATATTGTAAACACATCCGATTAAATAGTTAACCTTTTCACCGGCTTCTCCTTTAGCACCAGATGGACCTGACTGACCATGTTTTCCAGAAAAGCCCTGTAATAAAACACACAAACATGAGTAATATACAATTTTGCTAATCATTTGATTAGTTTGATACATTTATTTTTTTTGCATGGGCGGTGCCATTCACTGACATGGGACTGACAGAATCATGCTCGACTACCATTTTCAGTCCCATAGCAGTAAATATAGTAATGCCCATGCAAGTATACTTCTGCTCCATTTACAGAAGACAATTGGGGCCCATCTTGCAATGGTAAAGGTTCTGTCAGTCAGACCCCAGCAATCAAAAATTTATCACCTACATTGTGGTATTAAACAGTGGGAAAAACCTTTTAGATGTTGTGCTCACAGAATAATTCAAGTAGGTGTCAAGGAGAGAACAGATGACCTATTTTTGAAGTAGAAAAGGGTAAGTGTGCACAAAGCTCTGTGTTTTCTCAGATATGAGAGATTTTGGGGTGGAATTCTGAGTTAATTCAGGCACACTGGTAGATGTATGATTGTCTCTTTTCTGTCATTCACATTGTACTGTAGATTTTCTTTTTATTGAATGGATGCTTATATTGCTGAAAATCCAGCTATGCATTAGGTATATAAATAAATGACTCCTTAAAGAAACTTGTCAGTAATTTATACTGACAGGGAAATAGTGACAGAGAAGCTAAACAGAATGGTCAATCACTTACGTTGGTCTGTGCAGCTGATTTGGAGATATCCTCCTAAATAACAGCGACTCCGAGCACTGCACGCTAGTCATCTCCATTATGTGCATGAGCTCAGCAGTCCTCGAGTTTCATGAGCATTAGCTTCCTCTGTCCACTGTCTCCCTATACTGCGTATATATATTGTGTAAAGGCAGAAAAGTGTTGATCAGCAGCTGGGGGGTGGAGAGAGTGTTGTGGCACAAAGACCATTCTCTTGCATATCAGGAGAACAGTTGAACAGAATGATGTAAGTAAAACACCTTTCTGTTCAGCACTTCTGTCACTAGATTCTCATTAAGACTCATTAACATTTTAAAAATATGGATTTCAATAATAAACATTTGTACAATAACAACCCTCAAACATCATACTACCACTACTGGGCTTAGCTGTTGGTACACCATCATTTCCTGTCCTTACTCTGAAACTCTATTTTTTTGACTTAAGACCTTATAAATCCACTGTTGTCTATGTCAGTTCCATATGAATCTAAAGGATATCCTATAAAACGAAACATTTTTCCAACTCAAAGAATTTTCTTTATGCATTGCATAGAGTTCCTTGTGGTGACTTTCATCCTCATGATAAAATTCAGTATGTATTAAGTAAATAATTATCTACTGCATGTGGTCATTTGGTTGAGTGTGTCAGAACTCTGTTACCTAGTGAGCTTCCAGCCTACATGGAGCATTGCTCTGCAGTTCTGAATTCTACAGGGGGAGGTTCTGCTAGAGGTTTCTGGAGTGACAGGTGTTCACCCATTCTGGGCAGGGGGTGTGTCACTCAAGGACCAGGAGGGCTGCGTTCGGGCACTCCATTTAAACCTCCTGAGATCTGTTAGTTCTGGCCATGATAGTTCTTGGCTTGCCATACTTCACCATCGCTTTCTCTGTATTGCTTATTGTGTACCTAAACTTTGGCTTTGTTTCCCTTACCTCGCCTTGTCTCTTAATTTGTACTTTGCTACAGACTGTGTTTCTGACATCGGCTTGTTTACTGTATACCCCTTGTTTCTGATATGGTACTGCACTGTCTTGGCTTTGACCCCTGGTTATTTTACTGACTTTGTCTCTGGATTCTGATTTGTTGCATATATGTATCTGTTTGTTTCTGACCCAGACTGTCTGACCATTCACACCTTCTGACGTGCCCTGCGCGTAATAGTGTAGGGAGCAGTGCTAGGTTGTCGATTGTGGCCTAGCGCGATATCAGCAAGCAAGCAGGGACAGAGGTTGTAGGCGAGATTAAGGCTCATGCTTTTCCCTGACATGACAGTGTCTGAGGAGGTGGTTACTATTACAAAATGTCTTGCCTAGGTTCTGTGTTTTTTTTAATGTCTTATGTTCCTGAATGTTTAATTACATATTTGTGAACTTGTGTGAGTCAGAAACAATCACTTAAAAGGCTTATTCTTTGGCAGCTTAGATTGTATTATAAGCTTGGATTGACCTTTTCACCTGGGTATCCGGGTATCCCTCTACGTCCAACACTACCACGAAGACCATCATCACCCTAAAAATATATGAACAATCATTTTCATAATCATATCATCACAGAATATCACAATCACATCACAGAAACTGTAAAATATATTTTCAGATGTCCTTCATAAATAACATGGATTTAAGTTAGGATTGGTATATTAGCTATAGACTATATACAATGGTGCCTTGGATTACGAGCATAATGCGTTCCGGGACCGTGCTTGTAATCCAAATCCACTCTTAAACCAAAGCAAATTTCATGTAAAAGCAAAGAAATCATGTAAATGCAGACAATTGGTTCCACACCCCAAAAATAATGATTTTATATTCTGAATAACATGAAGAACAGATGAAACAAACAATTATAAATAGCTGAATATGTGATATTATAAGTTACTGTACAGTATAGCAATCAACATGTGGAGTATAATGCATAGTAACTGCATAACCCTGATAACACAGCAGAAGTTTGTAGATACAAGATGGAACTGCAGATCCCCATAATGCAGTAGCGTAGTACAACAGGCTAGAATAGAGAAGCAGTGCTGCTGTCAGAGGTCTGTGTGGTCACATGACAGCAATGGGGAAGGGGGTGGGTTCAGCATGGACCAATCAGGACTGACAAACTGCAGGGAGCATGAAGAAATGAGCAAGACATATGTGGGCACATACATGCAGCGCTCTCTGTTCGGGGAGAGAGGGGTTACAGCTATGGGGAGATTACCCCCACAGTCCTGTCCCCTGATGCAAGCCCCAGCCTGAAGTGGATCTGTCATGATTTGGAAGGTAAGGGAGACTTCCTGGGTCAGAGTACAGTGCTGTAGACCCAGCTATACAGACTATGCCCCTCCCCAACTCACCCTCCCACCCAGTACAGGGAGCTCTTAAACCAAAGCAATGTTCTTAAACCAAGTCACAATTTTGAAAAACTGTGAGCTCTTAAACCAAAATGCTCTTAAACCAAGTTACTCTTAAACCAAGGCACCACTGTATTTCATTTAAGAATATTGAATTGCAAGTTCCCCAGCAGTAGAGGCCAGTGTCAGTAAAAATATTTTGCTATCTCACTGTGGAACATATTGGAACCTCTGTATATGGCTATTATTTCTATTAATTTTATTTTATGCTTTAACCCTTTCCCTGGCATACATTCCATGTTGCTTCCCTAGTGGTATACCCTTTGTATTTTTCCATCGACATAACTCAAGTATATGTTTTGCTGGACAAGTTGTACTTTTTATTGGCACCTTTTTGGAATACATTTTTTTTCACCGTTTTTGGGAGGCTAATTGACAAAAATACAGCAATCCTAGCAATTTTTTTACTGTGTTCAATGTGCAGGATAAATAATAAAATACTTTTATTGTTCAGGTCATAACGAAAGAGGCTATACCTAATATGTGTATTTTTTTTTTCACTGTTTCACTGTTGTATTTTTTTTCCTTTTTCTGAAATCAATAGTACAGGCGATTTAAAAAAAATTGGGTAATTGTAATTAGGTTTATTAGGCAAATATGCCATAATCTGCATTCGAAAAGACTTTCCCCAGGTCCTCCCCTCCTCCCTCCTTTCTCTCATTCATTGCTCATTATCAGGAAATCTCTACCGTTTTACATCAGTCAAGCCCTGTGAGAGGGGAGGGGGGAGAAGGGAGATTAATCGCCAGCAGAGAACAAAGGATTACACACCTTTGGGATCTGTGTAAGGCTGGGTTCACACTGCGTTTTTAGCATACGTTTAACGGATCCGTTTTTTAATGGACAAAAAAAAGCAATGTGTCAGCAACATTTTTGTGTCCGTCAAAAAAAACTGATCCGTTTTTTTTTATAATGGAAATAAATGGAAAAACGGATCAAAACGGATGCACACAAATGCATCCGTTTTTGCAATCCGTTTTTCATCTTTTTTTTTTTTTTTTTTTTTTTTTTTAAACGGATGAAAAAAACGGATTGCAAAAACGCAGTGTGAACCCAGCCTAACAGCTGGTTTTCAGAGATCAGAAAGGTCAGTGCTGACTTCAGAGGAGATAGCCCGGTGATGTAGCTGTAAATTAACTCTTTGTTGTCCTGTTTTGGTGCCTCATCTCCCTCCCCCCCTCCCCTCTTTGTAAGAGAACCATGAAGACAGGGAGGGGAGCTTCAAACTGCTTTTTTATGATAAAAATGAATTTTTCGGCTAATAAACCCAAATACAAAGTTTCTTAAAATCGCCTGTACTATTGATTTCTGCAAAACAAATTAAACGACAGTGACACTTTAAAGTTTATGAAGAAGAAAAGAAGAGAAAGTGTATTGTTCATTTTAAGGGGGGGGAGGTTACTTTTATTACATTTTATTTTATATAATTCAGTGTATTTCAGCCTGTCAGTGTTATGCTGACAGGCAATATGCTCAGCCTTGCAGCAGACATGGCCTGGTACTCAGGCATCCATGGCAGCCCTGGGGGCCTTCACAAGGCCCTCTGGTTGCCATGGAAATGCAAGAACACAGGATCCTCACACCCAGAGTATCCAGTACTATATATTCATTACATGTCATGGTCACGTTCTGACCATGCCATGTAAAGGGTTAATCTACCAGGAACTGAGGTTTTTCCATTCCTCGTAGGTACAGTAGGGGCTCAGCCGTCATACTGTAAAAAGGCGACAACCTAGGATAAGGACCCTTAACTGCCGCTGTAAAAAGGCGCACTGACATTCATTAAGATGTTAAAGGGGTAGTCCACCAAAAAATTTTTTCTTTCAAATCAACTGCTACCATGAAGTGCCAGAGATTTGTAATTTACTTCTATTAAAAAATCTCAAGCCTTCCAGTACTTATCAGCTGCTGTATGCCCAACAGGAAGTTGTATTATTTCCAGTCTGGAGAGCAGGAGAGGTTTTCTATGGGGATTTGCTCCTGCTTCGGACAGTTCCTGACATAGACAGAGGAGGCAACAGAGAGCACTGGGTCAGACAGGAAAGAAAACACCACTTCCTGCTGGACACACAGCAGCTGATAAGTACTGGAAGACTTAAAATTTTTTAATAGAAGTGAATTACAAATCTCTGGCACTTTATGGCACCAGTTGATTTTAAAGAAAATTTTTTTTGGTGGACTACCCCTTTAATGTAACAATGTAACATTGTTAATATGTGTTACTACATTAATTTGACTACAATATTTATAATGTATACATATATATATATATATATATATATATATATATATATATATATATAGACAGTCAATAGCAAGATTTCAAAACACAATAATGTTTGTACCTGAAGTCCAGCTCTTCCTTTACATCCTGTTGATCCCATTCTACCAGGTTTCCCCTATAGATAAAAATGGCAATATATTACCTAGAGGTGTAATAATCTATACTATTAGCCATCCATCTATACACCAGATCAAAGTAGCAATGTTATAAGAACATAAAGAAACACTCAGACATATACCTTTGAGAATTAGGGTCATAGTAGACAACAAGTGTAATAATCGCAAACAAGTGCTTTTACAAAGGACGTGAAATCGTTCACGATAATACACAGAATAATAATAATAATAATAATAATAATAATATTTATTTGTATAGCGCCAATAGATTCCGCAGCGCTTATATAAATATATAAATACATTACAGGTTATATATTAAGTTATACAATGAATAAATTAAAATACCAAATTAGAGACCTGCTCTCAAGAGCGTACAGACTAAGATGACTGGGAGTAACACGAGAGGCAACAAGTGCTTTATTTGTCAATGTTCCAGTCATTGTACATGGAATCTCTAAGTGCCTATAGGTGACTGGGCAAGCCAGTCACAAGCCATTTTCTAAGCTCAGATAACAAGGACAGTGTAACTAGCACCGAAGAAGTTATAGAGAGGATGGAGAGGGGATAGCAAAGGGAGACGAGATTACGAAATGTTATAAGCACGCCTGAAGAGATGGGTCTTCACGGCACGCTTAAAACTGGGGATGTTGGAAATAAGTCTGAGGTCTTTGGGTAGGGAGTTCCAGAGAACTGGTGCAGCACGAGAGAAGTCTTGGAGGCGGGAATAGAAGAGGTTAGTGTAAGGTCATTAGCAGAACGCAGAGCACGGGAAGGATGGTAGGTGGAGATGAGGGAGGAGATATATGGAGGGGCAGAGTTGTGGAGAGCTTTATGGGTGAGGGTGAGGAGTTTGAACTGTGTTCTATATTTAATGGGTAACCAGTGCAGTGACTGGCACAGAAGGGAGACATTGGTATAGCAGCTGGAGAGGAAGATTAGCCTGGCTGCTGCGTTCAGGATAGACTGGAGAGGGGAGAGCTTAGAGAGAGGAAGACCGATTAGTAGGGAGTTACAGTAGTCAAGACGGGAGTGGATCAGGGCGACAGTCAGAGTCTGAGCGGTGTCAGTGGTGAGAAATGGACAGATTCTGGAGATGTTTTTGAGATAAAGATGACAGGAGCGTGTAAGAGCTTGGATATAGGGAGTGAAGGATAGTTCAGAGTCTAGCATAACCCCCAGACATTGAGCTTGATGCTAGTACCACAGACTGAGAGTGAGATGTTGGGTTTAGGTTTGTTAGAGGGAGGAAATACAAGAAGTTCAGTTTTAGAAAGGTTGAGTTTGAGGAATAGAGAGGTCTGAGTGTTAGAGAGCAGATAATAGTAGTTATTAATATTTCAAAGAAAAAGAGGGAGGTCTGCTACACCTGTTCCATAGAGATGGGATCCACCCTTATCGTGTGCACTACTGTCCCGGCGCTGACGGGATAAAAATAGAAATCAAATGTATAACAGTGTAGTAGGCTCTCAAGAAGTGGGTGAAATAATACTATAGGTGTAGCTATAATGATTATATGTCAACAAAATTGAATGAAAATATTTAATGCTACAATTCATAAACGGCAATAATCTAAATGCATAGAGAAATAATTAAAAATACCATAAAAAAAAAAAAAAAAAATGGATAAATACACGTATATATATATCTGATAAAACGTCCACATGGACAATAAAATATCCAATGAATGGTGGAATATATATATATAAAAATAAGAAGAGAGCCAAGTGATGAGCACCGCGCCGGGCCCAGCGCGGTCACCCCACTTAAATAATGGTAGTCCCGAATCACGGTTTTTAACCTAGGCTCGTATTGTTGTTGAGCCGGTGTACTTGTACTTTAGATAAATAATACTCCTTTTAGAATGAGATCATGCAAGGGAGAATTAAAAGACAAGTAAATGGTGGTGGGATATCCACCTCTCACCCTGCTGGTGATATCATCTGCAGTCAAATGCGGTATTGTGATGGTAATCCGTGAACCAGTCTCTGCGGTCAGCTTGGGAGCCGTGCAATCGCGGTCTAGTGCAACATATGCGTTGACTTGAGTTGTTGTGGCGTCCGCGTGGATGGGAGCGCGCGCTCCTTCCGGCTGCTGTTGTATAGGGTGCCAGAGGAATATGGCTCCGGTTCGGGATCTACGTTTGTAAACCTAGGTATAGTTTCTGAAAGGCTCTGTTATCCTGAGTTCCCGGGACGCGTTTCAGGAGATCTGCTCGCTCCTTTCCTCAGCAAAAGGAATCTGGATAACTCTAATGTCCCTTGTATCCTGTCAGCTTTTATATCCATTCTGGACTAATCCACAAAACCTGTGATGGATCCTTCCAGGTAATTCTCCACACCTGTAGATCATTTGCTGCTACATAGTTGTCACTACCTCATATGGAGTTACATAGATCGGCAACTTAGCAACATTTATTGGTCTACATCATTACATCTCTATTCTGTTTTGCATTACTCCCACCGTACAGTTTGAGTGGAAGAATGAAATTAGTTTAAACACAATAATAAGAATAATGAACAATAATGGAAAATGGTAAAAAATGTAACACTACATGGAGAAATATGTAATAGAATGTATATGTGTCTGCAACATATAAGGACAGAGTAAAATACAATACAATAAATGTGTGAAATTATAGTTGAATTCTCTCTGTATTGCCATCTGATCTTACTTAGTATATCTGAACATATGAGTGTTCTACGTATTTCACACTGGGTGTGGCTTCTTTCCTGTGTGAGTTCTTTGTGATCTGATCTTACTTAGTATATCTGAACATATAGGTGTTCTGAACATATGGGTGTTCTACGTGTTTCACACTGGGTGTGGCTTCTTCCCTGTGTGAGTTCTTTGTGATCTGATCTTACTTAGTATATCTGAACATATAGGTGTTCTACGTATTCCACATTGGATGTGGCTTCTTCCCTGTGTGGGTTCTTTGTGAGAGGTTTGCCGATGTGGCTTCTTTCTTATGTTGATTATATTTCAGGTGAGACAAAGTGCTGATGTTTCAGGCGATATGGTCTAGGTACTATGTTCACTAGGGCACCAAGGACTAACCAGTTGTGTTGTTTGGTAGTATCATAGATTTACATATACGTAAAAATATGCCCATGTCCAAAAGACAAATGTATATATACACCAACAGATATGAGGAAATAAACTGGGAAAGAATAAATGGGTCAGGTAACAGATGAATAGAATAAAATGAAATGAATATGAAATATATGAATATAAAAATATATAGAATGTAGAGAAATATAGAGAAATATAGAAGGATGCCGGGAGTCACCAAGGGGCGGTCCAGGCACTGATGAAACAGTCTGGCACTGTACCGTCCATCGGTCACACCCCCACCATCCCTAGCCTGGCAGGTTTAACAGAATCCAACCAAATAATATCCCTTTCACATTTACCACTCACAGGAACCCAAAGATTTCTAGTTCAGCATTGAGGCCATAGGGTGTGATTGTCTGTAGTTCAAAAATGAATCTGGACTCCTGTCTTGACATTTTAGATATAAAATCACCTCCTCTCCACTCGTTCTCCACTTTTTGAATGGCTGCAAAAGTGGTGCCTCTCAGTCTACTCTGATGGACTTCTTTATAGTGGGCTGAGAGTGTATGTTTTTCATATCCCCTTTTTATATTGTATAGATGCTCTGTTATTCTTTTTTTCAGTGTTCTAGAGGTCCTCCCTATATATTGCTTATGGCATGGACATTCAATAACATATATAATATTTTCTGAATTGCATGAGAGTGTGTCTCTGATCTTATGCTCATGTCCATTTGCTGTTGATATTATTGTTTCCGTGCGTCTTGGAAATTGTGTGGCTTTACAGTTATTACACATGCCACACCTAAAAAAACCATTTATTTCAGGACAGATAGTCGGTTGGGAACTACCAGTTCTTTTTCTTACAGTCGGAGCTATCTGTAGACCAAGGTTGGGTGCCTTAGAGTATACTATGGGGGGTCTCAGGGGTAATATGGGGCCAATCAATCTGTCGTCTTGTAAATGGTGCCAGTGTTTGGTAATGATTTTGCCTATGTGTTTATGGTTAGAGTTGAATGGGAGAACCAGTTTCACCTCCTGATGTGTATCTTCCTTATTTTCTGTATTTGATGGTTCCAGAAAAAAGGAACTCCTGTCTAACTCCCTCGCTTTATTAAGAGCCTTCTCCAGAACTGCTTCTGGATATTTCTTTTCCTTAAATTTTCCTTTTAGTACAGATGCCTCCTGTTCGAATCGGGCATCTGAGGTACAATTCCTCTTGAGCCTCCGGAATTGACCAAAGGGGACATTGAGTAGCCATTGGGGTAAATGACAACTATCAAATAGTATAAATCCATTTCTGGAGGAAGGTTTATGGAAGGTACTACATTGTAGTCTGGATTCATGAGTTGTGATTTGTAAGTCTAAATATTCTATGGAAACCTGGCTGAAATGTGATGTGAAGGTAAGGTTATATAGATTCTGATTGAGTTGGTTAACAAATAGTGAAAGATTATCTACTGTCCCTTTCCAAAAAATTAGTATATCATCGATATACCTTTTCCAGAGCACCAGGTCAGCTCCCAGCTGGGGCAAGATGTGATGTTCCTCCCAGTATGCCATAAACAAATTGGCATAACTGGGAGCGAACCTGGTGCCCATAGCAGTACCAGATATCTGTAGAAAAAACTTGCCATCAAAGTAAAAGAAATTATGTGTGAGGATGTATTCTATGGCTATGAGTATAAATTCTATCTGTTCCTTCTTAGTCGAGTTGTCTTTTTCTAAAAAATGTCTGACCGCTGCGATCCCTTGGTCATGTCGTATACAAGTGTATAGGGAACTGACATCCAAGGTGGCTAGGGTCCACTCGGACTCCCATTCATGGTTTTCTATTAGTTTGATGACATCTGTGGTATCTTTGAGGTATGAATTTGTTTTTTTAACATATGGCTGTAGAAATCTGTCAATGTATTGTGACATGTTGGATGTGATAGAACCTATCCCAGATATTATAGGTCTGCCCGGGGGGTTCGTCGTATGTTTATGTATTTTGGGTAAACAATAGAATACAGGTATCCTCTTTTCTGTGCCTAAAATAAAATTATATTCGGTTTCTGTTAAAATGTCCTGATCTAGAGCTGATTTGCAGATGGTTTCTAATTGTTTGGTATATTGTTCAGTGGGGTTATATGTTAATGGTCTGTAGGTGTTGGTGTCTGTAAGTTGACGTATGCATTCCGCCTTGTATGTTTCTGTGTCCATTATAACTGTCCCTCCCCCTTTGTCTGCGGGTCTTATGGTAATATTTAAATCTGATTGGAGATCTTTTAATGCCTGAATTTCTTTATGTGTTAAATTTTTATTGCATTGTTTGAATTGTGATTGACGTAATTCTTTTTCTACGTTGCATTGGAATGTGCTCATTTCTCTACTAATCTCTTGTCTAGGAAAAAATTTAGACCGTAATCTTAATGTCGTATGTTGGTATTGGGTGTCGTTTGTATCGGTTTTGGTTATAGGGTTTTTCATATGATATTTCTTAAGGCATAGTTTCCTTATATATTTTTCTATGCCTATGTATACATTAAATTTATCTAATTTTTGAGTAGGGGCAAATTTGAGACCCCTGTTCAGTAGTGATGTATGTTGTGTGGTGAGTTGTTTTGAACTCAGATTGATGATAGAGGATTCTACTTCAGTTTGCCCAGTTTGTTTTTCTGAGTCTGGTCTGATTCTGGGCAAACTGAAGTAGAATCCTCTATCATCAATCTGAGTTCAAAACAACTCACCACACAACATACATCACTACTGAACAGGGGTCTCAAATTTGCCCCTACTCAAAAATTAGATAAATTTAATGTATACATAGGCATAGAAAAATATATAAGGAAACTATGCCTTAAGAAATATCATATGAAAAACCCTATAACCAAAACCGATACAAACGACACCCAATACCAACATACGACATTAAGATTACGGTCTAAATTTTTTCCTAGACAAGAGATTAGTAGAGAAATGAGCACATTCCAATGCAACGTAGAAAAAGAATTACGTCAATCACAATTCAAACAATGCAATAAAAATTTAACACATAAAGAAATTCAGGCATTAAAAGATCTCCAATCAGATTTAAATATTACCATAAGACCCGCAGACAAAGGGGGAGGGACAGTTATAATGGACACAGAAACATACAAGGCGGAATGCATACGTCAACTTACAGACACCAACACCTACAGACCATTAACATATAACCCCACTGAACAATATACCAAACAATTAGAAACCATCTGCAAATCAGCTCTAGATCAGGACATTTTAACAGAAACCGAATATAATTTTATTTTAGGCACAGAAAAGAGGATACCTGTATTCTATTGTTTACCCAAAATACATAAACATACGACGAACCCCCCGGGCAGACCTATAATATCTGGGATAGGTTCTATCACATCCAACATGTCACAATACATTGACAGATTTCTACAGCCATATGTTAAAAAAACAAATTCATACCTCAAAGATACCACAGATGTCATCAAACTAATAGAAAACCATGAATGGGAGTCCGAGTGGACCCTAGCCACCTTGGATGTCAGTTCCCTATACACTTGTATACGACATGACCAAGGGATCGCAGCGGTCAGACATTTTTTAGAAAAAGACAACTCGACTAAGAAGGAACAGATAGAATTTATACTCATAGCCATAGAATACATCCTCACACATAATTTCTTTTACTTTGATGGCAAGTTTTTTCTACAGATATCTGGTACTGCTATGGGCACCAGGTTCGCTCCCAGTTATGCCAATTTGTTTATGCCAATTTGTTTATGGCATACTGGGAGGAACATCACATCTTGCCCCAGCTGGGAGCTGACCTGGTGCTCTGGAAAAGGTATATCGATGATATACTAATTTTTTGGAAAGGGACAGTAGATAATCTTTCACTATTTGTTAACCAACTCAATCAGAATCTATATAACCTTACCTTCACATCACATTTCAGCCAGGTTTCCATAGAATATTTAGACTTACAAATCACAACTCATGAATCCAGACTACAATGTAGTACCTTCCATAAACCTTCCTCCAGAAATGGATTTATACTATTTGATAGTTGTCATTTACCCCAATGGCTACTCAATGTCCCCTTTGGTCAATTCCGGAGGCTCAAGAGGAATTGTACCTCAGATGCCCGATTCGAACAGGAGGCATCTGTACTAAAAGGAAAATTTAAGGAAAAGAAATATCCAGAAGCAGTTCTGGAGAAGGCTCTTAATAAAGCGAGGGAGTTAGACAGGAGTTCCTTTTTTCTGGAACCATCAAATACAGAAAATAAGGAAGATACACATCAGGAGGTGAAACTGGTTCTCCCATTCAACTCTAACCATAAACACATAGGCAAAATCATTACCAAACACTGGCACCATTTACAAGACGACAGATTGATTGGCCCCATATTACCCCTGAGACCCCCCATAGTATACTCTAAGGCACCCAACCTTGGTCTACAGATAGCTCCGACTGTAAGAAAAAGAACTGGTAGTTCCCAACCGACTATCTGTCCTGAAATAAATGGTTTTTTTTAGGTGTGGCATGTGTAATAACTGTAAAGCCACACAATTTCCAAGACGCACGGAAACAATAATATCAACAGCAAATGGACATGAGCATAAGATCAGAGACACACTCTCATGCAATTCAGAAAATATTATATATGTTATTGAATGTCCATGCCATAAGCAATATATAGGGAGGACCTCTAGAACACTGAAAAAAAGAATAACAGAGCATCTATACAATATAAAAAGGGGATATGAAAAACATACACTCTCAGCCCACTATAAAGAAGTCCATCAGAGTAGACTGAGAGGCACCACTTTTGCAGCCATTCAAAAAGTGGAGAACGAGTGGAGAGGAGGTGATTTTATATCTAAAATGTCAAGACAGGAGTCCAGATTCATTTTTGAACTACAGACAATCACACCCTATGGCCTCAATGCTGAACTAGAAATCTTTGGGTTCCTGTGAGTGGTAAATGTGAAAGGGATATTATTTGGTTGGATTCTGTTAAACCTGCCAGGCTAGGGATGGTGGGGGTGTGACCGATGGACGGTACAGTGCCAGACTGTTTCATCAGTGCCTGGACCGCCCCTTGGTGACTCCCGGCATCCTTCTATATTTCTCTATATTTCTCTACATTCTATATATTTTTATATTCATATATTTCATATTCATTTCATTTTATTCTATTCATCTGTTACCTGACCCATTTATTCTTTCCCAGTTTATTTCCTCATATCTGTTGGTGTATATATACATTTGTCTTTTGGACATGGGCATATTTTTACGTATATGTAAATCTATGATACTACCAAACAACACAACTGGTTAGTCCTTGGTGCCCTAGTGAACATAGTACCTAGACCATATCGCCTGAAACATCAGCACTTTGTCTCACCTGAAATATAATCAACATAAGAAAGAAGCCACATCGGCAAACCTCTCACAAAGAACCCACACAGGGAAGAAGCCACATCCAATGTGGAATACGTAGAACACCTATATGTTCAGATATACTAAGTAAGATCAGATCACAAAGAACTCACACAGGGAAGAAGCCACACCCAGTGTGAAACACGTAGAACACCCATATGTTCAGAACACCTATATGTTCAGATATACTAAGTAAGATCAGATCACAAAGAACTCACACAGGAAAGAAGCCACACCCAGTGTGAAATACGTAGAACACTCATATGTTCAGATATACTAAGTAAGATCAGATGGCAATACAGAGAGAATTCAACTATAATTTCACACATTTATTGTATTGTATTTTACTCTGTCCTTATATGTTGCAGACACATATACATTCTATTACATATTTCTCCATGTAGTGTTACATTTTTTACCATTTTCCATTATTGTTCATTATTCTTATTATTGTGTTTAAACTAATTTCATTCTTCCACTCAAACTGTACGGTGGGAGTAATGCAAAACAGAATAGAGATGTAATGATGTAGACCAATAAATGTTGCTAAGTTGCCGATCTATGTAACTCCATATGAGGTAGTGACAACTATGTAGCAGCAAATGATCTACAGGTGTGGAGAATTACCTGGAAGGATCCATCACAGGTTTTGTGGATTAGTCCAGAATGGATATAAAAGCTGACAGGATACAAGGGACATTAGAGTTATCCAGATTCCTTTTGCTGAGGAAAGGAGCGAGCAGATCTCCTGAAACGCGTCCCGGGAACTCAGGATAACAGAGCCTTTCAGAAACTATACCTAGGTTTACAAACGTAGATCCCGAACCGGAGCCATATTCCTCTGGCACCCTATACAACAGCAGCCGGAAGGAGCGCGCGCTCCCATCCACGCGGACGCCACAACAACTCAAGTCAACGCATATGTTGCACTAGACCGCGATTGCACGGCTCCCAAGCTGACCGCAGAGACTGGTTCACGGATTACCATCACAATACCGCATTTGACTGCAGATGATATCACCAGCAGGGTGAGAGGTGGATATCCCACCACCATTTACTTGTCTTTTAATTCTCCCTTGCATGATCTCATTCTAAAAGGAGTATTATTTATCTAAAGTACAAGTACACCGGCTCAACAACAATACGAGCCTAGGTTAAAAACCGTGATTCGGGACTACCATTATTTAAGTGGGGTGACCGCGCTGGGCCCGGCGCGGTGCTCATCACTTGGCTCTCTTCTTATTTTTATATATATATATTCCACCATTCATTGGATATTTTATTGTCCATGTGGACGTTTTATCAGATATATATATACGTGTATTTATCCATTTTTTTTTTTTTTTTTTTATGGTATTTTTAATTATTTCTCTATGCATTTAGATTATTGCCGTTTATGAATTGTAGCATTAAATATTTTCATTCAATTTTGTTGACATATAATCATTATAGCTACACCTATAGTATTATTTCACCCACTTCTTGAGAGCCTACTACACTGTTATACAGTTATTAATATTTGCTCCTTGGCTATATTTTTCTTTTTAAAATGATGTCCGTTATTGACGCATTTTAATTGACATCAATGGAATGCATTAAAGTTAATGAAATGACGACCTCCCAATGCACACGTTGTATTGAATGGACGTTGTTTGCACGGATGTCAAAATAATGAGCATGACAATTATTTGTGGACGTCCTTTGCAAACAACAGATGTTATTTTTTAGTAGTTCCTATACAGTTCTTTTTTTTACACAGTCTTTAATATTAAATTATATGGACTTTTCAATTAAAGACACCAAACGTACCAACAGCCACCATTGTAATGACAGGTGTCAAAACGCAAAATGACTAACATTATTTTGTACTCATTTTAAAAAATAATAAAAAGAAAGGAAAAATATCCCGTGAACATAGCACTTTAGTGATTACAGCTACAGATCATTGTACAAGTAGGTGGAGGGAAGGGACCAGCAAAGGACCAGATAACCTGTACATACACTAAAACATTTGGGAACAATTAACGATTGATGAACAATTATATGATCAGCTCAAAAGATGCAATCAATGACACATGAACGACTTCTCGTTAGTTAGATCGTTGTGGCTTTTATACATAAAGATTCTGACTTAAATTCGAACTATATAACAATTTTTTGCATGATAATCTTCTCGTGTAAAGGAGCCCTTACACTCTACTGACCCTGCTTACAATCTACGTTACTGTATACATGCATTGTAGATAGTATCTCTTCTCATAGTCCTGCCCTGAGTTCATTCTATGGACTGTCATTGTCTATTATATTAATATAAATAGGGGATCAGAGATATAAAAGGTCCTTGACATGTTAGAGCTACAAGATGTTTGCATCAAGGAATATTTTTGAGTTCTCTAGAGCAGTTTATCTCAATGCCAGTCCTCAAGTACCCCCAACAAGTCATGATTTAAGTATTTCTTTAGTCTTTCACAGGTTATATAATTATACTTAGGAAATCAGGTATCACTGCAGTTGTTCTTTGTATATTCTCAACTCATGACCTGTTGAGGGTACTTGAGGACTGGAGTTGAGAAACATTGCTCTAGAGCAGGGGTGGGGAACCTCCGGCCCGCGGGCCGCATCCGGCCCCTGACACCTCCGGATGTGGCCCGCGGCTCCCCTGTGACATGCGCCGCTCTGGAGGAGAAGGAGCCGACACACACGGCATCCTCCTGTGTCTGTGACAGCTGCCAGGAGGATGCTGTGAGTGCCGGCTCCTTCCCCTCAGAGCGGTGTACATCTTCTGACTCCTGCCCTCCTGTGACGTGCGCCGCGCTGGTGAGGCAGGAGCTGGCACAGACACAGGAAGATGTGTTGTATGCCGGCTCCTGCCTCACCAGCGCGGCGCACGTCTTCTGACTCCTGCGGGCCGCGCGCAATGACGTCATTTCATCGCGCGCCGCCTGCAGGAGAAGACCGGCACAGAAGAGAGGAGGGAGAAGAGGACCTGGACAGTGTGGGAGCAGAGGAAAGGTGAGTGGGATGTTTATTTTTTTCATTTGGGGCAGACACTGGGGGTTAACTAGGCTACCAGGGACATGACTGGGGGGGTTAACTAGGCCACCAGGGACATGACTGAGGAGTTAACTAGGCCACCAGGGACATGACTGAGGAGTTAACTAGGCCACCAGGGACATGACTGAGGAGTTAACTAGGCCACCAGGGACATGACTGAGGAGTTAACTAGGCTACCAGGGACATGACTGGGGGGGTTAACTAGGCCACCAGGGACATGACTGGGGGGGTTAACTAGGCCACCAGGGACATGACTGAGGAGTTAACTAGGCTACCAGGGACATGACTGAGGGGTTAACTAGGCCACCAGGGACATGACTGAGGAGTTAACTAGGCCACCAGGGACATGACTGAGGAGTTAACTAGGCTACCAGGGACATGACTGGGGGGGTTAACTAGGCCACCAGGGACATGACTGAGGAGTTAACTAGGCTACCAGGGACATGACTGAGGGGTTAACTAGGCCACCAGGGACATGACTGAGGAGTTAACTAGGCTACCAGGGACATGACTGGGGGGTTAACTGGGCCACCAGGGACATGACTGAGGAGTTAACTAGGCCACCAGGGACATGACTGAGGAGTTAACTAGGCTACCAGGGACATGACTGAGGAGTTAACTAGGCTACCAGGGACATGACTGAGGAGTTAACTAGGCTACCAGGGACATGACTGAGGAGTTAACTAGGCCACCAGGGATATGACTGAGGAGTTAACTAGGCCACCAGGGACATGACTGAGGAGTTAACTAGGCCACCAGGGACATGACTGAGGAGTTAACTAGGCTACCAGGGACATGACTGAGGAGTTAACTAGGCCACCAGGGACATGACTGGGGGGGTTAACTAGGCCACCAGGGACATGACTGAGGAGTTAACTAGGCTACCAGGGACATGACTGAGGAGTTAACTAGGCCACCAGGGACATGACTGAGGAGTTAACTAGGCCACCAGGGACATGACTGAGGAGTTAACTAGGCCACCAGGGACATGACTGGGGGGGTTAACTAGGCCACCAGGGACATGGCTGGGGGGTTAACTAGGCTACCAGGGACATCACTAAGGATTCAAATCAGGTACAAGGGGCATCACAGAGGGTTAACTACAATAGCAGGGGCATTAGGGGAACAATACTTTGCCTTGTTCGGGTGCTGCAAACCCCCGCTACTAACTGCCGCGCACGGTATAACATTAAGTGCGGCCCTCGAATGATTTTATTAAGGCCCGACCGGCCCTCGACATGGAAAAGGTTCCCCACCCCTGCTCTAGAGTAATACACTGTATTAGTTTTTATGTATGTGGCCACATTGATTGCTAAAAGATAGGAGGGAATTCATTATTTGCAGTGTATATAATACTCTTATGCCAGCAAGTACATGTACTCCTATTCATCAGAAGTTGCATGCAGCTTGATGAATTTGTGTATTTTTACAGTTCTGCTTGTACGTTTTTATGGAAAACTTTAAGGATGCTCTGAGCTTGTGTAGATATGCACAAAAAAAACTTAGCAAAAATGTAAAAGTTGCACATAACAAGTAGTACTTGCCAGTAAGACCAGCTATAAAGATATAGCTTGAAAGACAGACCAGGTTGATTGCACAAAAATATACAACTTTTTGGCACAGAAATACATGGCAAGACGTATATTGATTCCCCCTATAATTTTTACTTGATATATAAAAAAATGTAACCTGTTCATAATTATAAGAGCATTACAAACACATACAAGAGAAGAGCACTAGTATAAATATGGTCCTACATTCTACATACAGTTTACCACAAAAATCAAGTAATCACCTTGAACAGGGTGGCCTAGCATAGAAAGACTGTTGCTGGTATCGTCAGCTACCTCCTGTAAGCAAAATTTTACGTACCATTTGCACCATTCAGATATATTTTGCTTGTTTATTTTTGTAACTAAAGCATGCATTTAACACCGCAGTTGTATAATTGTACTACCCTAGTTGTTTACAATATATAGCCAAAAACTTAATTTCGTCAGGTTCTATAATTTGTAGTTGCATAAATTCCAGGTTTTAGTGTATTTCTGTAGACTAGTTCACCCTACCTTTTCCCCTGCTGCGCCATTGTATGCAGGCTTTCCAGAATCCCCCTGTTTGGAAGAGAAGGAAACAAAATGATTCATGTCATTTAAATTAATACTTTTTGTTTTGAAAATTATGTAATTAAAAAATAGCATACCTTCAACCCTGGCTCTCCATAGTCTCCCTATAAGGTACATCAATTATTAGTAAGGTATTTAAAGCAAAGTAAGTATTAAAATAATTTTCATAAATAAGAACTTACCTGTTCTCCTTTCTGTCCAGAATAGCCCTTTATACATATAAAAAAAACAAAACAAATAAAACGACTGTATCAATAGGAGCAATATACATTCTCAGAGCTGGCATCAAGAATTTCAGAGCCCTGTACAGATAAAGGATTGACCCCCCCCCCACCAATATATAATGTTACATAAAATGCCAAAGATGTGTGCCAAAATGGCCCCAAAACTTCAAGTGTACCTGGCTGTCATTATAAAAAATTTCTGATCAGTCCAGGTCTGAGGGTTCAGACCTGTGCCAATTGTGAGAACAAGTGGGCAGAGGACTGTGCTGCAGCTCTGTGTCAGTGAAGAGTCAGGCTCCATAGACTTACATTAGGAGCCCAACTCATCGCGTGACACAGAGCTAAGTGCAGTCCTCTCCGTTGTTAGTAGGGATGGTCCGAACCGAGTTCGGGTTTGTACGAACCCGAACTTTTGGCAATGATTCCCGCTGTCTGCCTGCTCTGTGGAGAGGGTGGATACAGCGGGAGGACCGCCTGGAAAACTGGGATACAGCCA
The DNA here is from genome assembly GCF_027789765.1 of Dendropsophus ebraccatus. Taxonomy (NCBI): domain Eukaryota; kingdom Metazoa; phylum Chordata; class Amphibia; order Anura; family Hylidae; genus Dendropsophus; species Dendropsophus ebraccatus. The sequence continues at coordinate 127,379,938 of NC_091455.1, forward strand.
TAGCCATAGGCTGTATCCCAGTTTTCCAGGCGGCCCTCCTGCTGTATCTACCCTCTGCACGGAGCGGGCAGACAGCGAGCGGGAATCTGATGCCGAGCGTTCGGATTCATACGAACCTGAACCTCGGCAGTTTCGGACCATCCCTAGTTGTTAGGGATTAAAACAATGGCCATTCTTGCCTTAAAATAATGCACTTCATTGTACTCTATGAGAACAATGGCTGTTGTTCACACACTGTATTGAACAATGGCAGTTGTTCCCTTATGGCCACACAAAACGGCCGTTGGAGCGAAGGCATGCCCAAATGTGCCCGCATTCTAATTAAAATAAAATGATGTTCCCGCAGCAGATATGGTAATAAGTGGGACTGTTGTTTATACATTGTGTTAACATAGCTTAAAACTATCAAGTTATTATGCATGAGCCCTGCTCCTCCTCACTTTCTGTGTGAACAATTCAGACGGTCCCATAGACATACATTGGGAGCCTGTCTTGGTCATGTGACATAGAGGCAGGAGACCTATGCACTGAGCGCACACTTCTTCCTGATTACTCTGGCGATCAGTCAGGGTCTGAGTGTATTTAGTGACTGATCAAAACTTTTGACACGTCCCATTTGACACGTCCCATTTAGGCTATGTTCACACTACGTAAAAGTATGGCTGTTGTTGCCATCGGCAGCAACAGCCGTACTTTATGCAGTGTGGAACATTGCCTATTCATTTATGGGATCCCGTCCAGAGCGTATACACATCGTATACGCTCCGGCCTGGATCCCATGCCGGGCCGCAAAGAACTGACATGTCAGTTTTCTGCGGCCGCAATTCAGTGAATTGCGGCTGTAGGAAACCCTGTCAGTTCACACAATGAAGCTCCAGCCGCTTGCTTCATTGTGTCCTATGGGGAGTTTTGATGCGGGCGCACGATGATGCGCCCGCATCAGAACAATACGGCCATAAAGATCATCCGCCTTAAAATGTAAGCTTTATTTTAGATCCATAATGCAAGACACTACTGCTATTTTTGAATGGAAAACTGTACCACTAACATGTTAGAATTCTGGCATGTCAGGCTAAATAAATGTATTTTCTTTATTCTTCTGTCTCTGTAGAAAACATCTTAAGGGTGCGTTCACACCTACAGGATCTGCAGCAGATCTGCAGCAGATTTGATGCTGTGTTCAGTTATTTAAATGAAATCTGCTGCAGAAAATCAGCTGCAGATCCTGTAGGTGTGAACACACCATAAAGGGGTATTTTGGCCAGCCATTAAAAATTTTTTTACAAAGTGCCAGATACTCACCTCCATTCCTCCCTTATGCTCTTAATGTGCTTTTCAACGTACTCCCCCCTCTAGTCACATTCTCTTGTTTCTGGCCGTTCCTCTCTATGTGGGCTGCTGTCAGACTACATTTCCTTGTAGTCTTTGCAGCACGCCCTACACAAGAAGATGGAGACAGAGACAAAGAGGACTGTTCTCGAGGTGATCTTCTAGGGGTAAGTGCATTAGCAGTGTGGCGGAACATGCATAATGCATAATGGATAATGACATACAGTTACAAAGTAATGGATATTGTAATTTACTCTGTAATTGTAGTAAAGCTCTCTAGAATAGCCCTTTATTGCCTTTTATCTGGGCCAATTATTGGTAAAGAGTGTTCCTATCAGCTCTCTTTCACCTGATAATTGGCCCATGTAAACAGATTTTATCTTTTGTGCAGCTGGTAAAATCTTCATTATCGGCTGCTGACAAATCTCTCTGTGTAAACAGATGTGTGCGCAATCGTATAAACCAAAAATCCTTGACTGGATGTTTTGTGGCTGTTGCGTCAGTCGCCCCTTTCACTAAGATTAAAAGGCTGTCAACATGCTCTTGGCCATATAGTGTAGATATAGAGAGCAGTAAAGTACATGTAGCACAGGTAGAGAACACTTGGGTACATGTAGAGAGTATGACAGCACATGCAATACTGTATTGCAGAGAGGCGCCAATAGACAGTCAATCAAGGTCTGCACTTACCTGGTGTTTTACCAGTGTAATGCAAATGTTTATTCACTGTGGCTTCCAGTCAGGCCTTTACTGCATGTACTGCCTGTTGCATTGTAATTAAAGTGTGATTCCCAGTTACAATGGCCCACTAAATACCATTGTAAATAAAAAATATATATATTGTAAAGAGAGGCCATTGAAACATGAGGGACCACAGTTATGCTTTAAGAAAGACTGGTCAGCATCAAAATAATCTAAGAAAGAGAATATTCAATCAATTTATAATTATATAAAACTGAAGATGCAAATGTACCTTTGGACCCGGAAATCCTATTGGACCTTCAATACCCAGATCACCCTGCAAAATATATTTTTATGGGATTTCAAGCACGAAAGAAACATGCCATATTATATCAAAACAAGAATTATTTACAGATATGTTTAAGGTTTTACCAATTTATATGAAATCTGACTTTGACAGTTAATGTCCCGTCTTGTGTTTTAATGTTGCAGGACATTCTGTCTGGCTGCAGCACTCCTTCCTCTCCCCTATCTGGTGTAGAACACAAATATTATTAGACCCCACCCCACTCCTAAACCCCACCCCATATCTGTTTTCAGCCAAAAAATGGCACAGACCAGGACACAATGTATTTTCTTTGTAGGACTCTTGCAGTTTATGATGCAAACAACCTCCAACTCCAGACTACACGGATTATGGGGCGCAGGTCCAACTTGAGATCGAGGCACAGTGAGTAATAAAAATATATTTTATTGTGGAGACTCAACGCGTTTCGGAACCGCACCGGTTCCTTTCTCAAGAGTCAGGACTCTTGAGAAAGGAACCGGTGCGGTTCCGAAACGCGTTGAGTCTCCACAATAAAATATATTTTTATTACTCACTGTGCCTCGATCTCAAGTTGGACCTGCGCCCCATAATCCGTGTAGTCTGGAGTTGGAGGTTGTTTGCATCATTGTTTCCTGTTGGATATCGGGAGTGGCTGCGGTCCTTGATATATACGCTGCAGAGTGTTGTGCCTCCCTTTGCACAACCACATCAGGTGAGGGTTGCCGTGCACCCCTATCCCTTTTTCACCTTGCCCTTCTGATCCTCGCCATGGAGCGCTGTCGCCCTTTGTTTTTTCTTGCAGTTTATGAAACTTCTGTGTACTGACAATGAAAATGGATCCTTAGATTATTTTTATTGTCAATTTTTAGAAGTAATGTTCCCTTAGATAAGTCCTCATTTATACTATTATATACTAGCTGGTAACTCAGTCAAGAACATACTTGATTTATCTAATTTAATATAGCTAGATACAGTGTGGCTGCTAAAATCTTCTGTAAATAGTAACAATATGATTCATTCTTATCTCATTTTTGGTTTTGATGATACAATTTATTAAATTAAAGTCTGGCAAATAAAAATAAAAAAATTGACAGGCGACAGTAATACTTACCTTCCCCCGTGCCCCCAATGTGCCACACCACAGGCTCCAGGTTTCAAGCCAGAACTTATTTTCCCTCAAGTTCTGATGTCATCACTACTCGGGGGGGGGGGGGGGGGGGCTATTTATTCCCCCGGCTTGTGACAGACACGGGCGGGGTAGTAGTCATCTGGGCGGCTCCCCACTCGTGTCTAGTCACCACTCTCTGCCTGTCAGTGTGCTCTGCGGTAATGATTGACAGGCAGAGAGGTCCGTTACTGGCCTCTCTGCCTGTCAATTATCCAGCGGAGTGTGCTGACAGGCAGAGCGCTGTGACTCGTCACGGGCGGGGAGCTGTCCAGATGACTACTACCCCGCCCGTGTCTGTCACAAACCTGGGGAATACAAGTCATATTTTCCTGGTATAAAGCTCCTGCTGCAGCCGCGACCGGTATGTGCCATGGCTGCTGCAGGAGCTTTATACAGTGCTCCAGGGAACCATATCAGCCCAAATTGGGCTGATTGGTTCCCTTTAAGCTTTTCTCTGCCACATCTGCAAGACATTTTTAAATATCGCTGGACTTTTCCTTTAAAACCAGATAGTAAAGTAGGGGCAACCAAGATCTTGGAAATATAAATTGCATACAGCAGCTGACAAATTAACATACTGTAAGGAATAGGAATGAGGGCTAAACTGATCTAATTTAAAGCGTAACTATAAAATATTTTGACCATTCAGTTTTAGTTAGCTTAGGTCATGATAAGAATTTTTGCAATATACGTTAATAACCTAAAATAAACAATTTTTTAAATACATGAAGCATAAAGTCCCCATTAAGCTGTGTTAGCCTCTGACTTATTTCTGCATTCCTGCTGGACACGCCCCCTCCCTGCAGACCCGTACCTAGAGTACGGACTGTGACAGGAGGATCAGATAACAGCCCTGACACAGAGAAAAACATAAACAAAACCTCCTCCCCCCCCTCCTAGCAGCACGCTCTCCCCCCTCTCCTCACAGAGGTGACTTAGCAGAGCTGAGGGTGTTGTGTGTGAGGAGCAGCGCAGGGGAGGAGATGGATGGAGGGACAAGTACTTAGTGCTTCAACAAGGAGGGACATGCCACCATGACTCTAATGTACTACATGAGGGAGAGTGGGTGAGTCACTGAGGGAAGGACTACAAGACCCAGCACAACACAGCTGTAGTCCTTCCATAATACATATAACATTCACTATCAGATGTCTGCAGCAGGTGCCCCCACCTCCATGGCTGACATTATCCTACAGTGTAATGAGAGCAGATGACTGTATCTAATCCCACTCTGCTGGGGCTCTGTATCTAATCTTACATTGTGATGTGTGATACATCTGCTAAGATGCTGGTCAGTGAATGGAGGGACGCAGCCAGGGAGAAGAGGGATAGGCCACGCCCACTTTCTCTCAGCCAGAAGAAAATTCATTTATTCTTCTGAGCCAAACAACTGGGGATATCTCAGCCAGTGTACAAGCTATCAACACAGTTTAGGGCTATTTTTAAAGGGTAACACGTGGGCTTTTTATTTAAGGAATTTCATTTTTTGGCTACTGAAATTATAGTTACGCTTTAAAGATCATTTGTACTTAGCATTTGCATGGGGAGGATTTTAACTTCTTTTTTTATACACTAAATGACAACACTCAATGACAATGAGTCATTTATGTAGCAGTCTATATAAACGTTAAAATGGAAAAATGCAATGAGGACAATATGGAAAGCCAACCCTTGCCACACACGGAATTATAAACCAATTGTAAAGCTGTAGTGTAATCTGTACCTGTAATCCTGGTGGTCCCGGGTCACCAGGTAATCCAACGCCTCCCTTTGCTCCCTGAATGAAAAAAGATGTTTATAGAATAATTGACATTTCAATTCTTGAATACTAAGGGGGGTGGGGAGGGCAATTGGATATCACTAGGGGGGTTCTCTTAAGCAACCCCTAAAACAACTACATTGTCTATAAGATAAAAAGTTGTGTTTTTGGAAATCAGTCATGAAACAAGTTTGCTATGTCCCAAAGACCAAAAATTGGCCCTCATTTTAAGGAGTTGAATTGCTGAACATACCTTTAAGCCTTTCAATCCTTTTGAGCCAGGATCTCCATTTGTTGCTAAACATAAAGATCCCCCACACTGTAATAACAGATATAATATTTAGGAGCAGTTCAGCCTATTAAGAGTAATATCAGAACTTCATATGACATGGCATTGTCCACATATAAACAGATCAATAGAGTATTAAGTGACAAAATGCTTAAAAGACACTTGCATCATGAAATTGTCATTTTGTACAACCTAAACAACTTTTTTTGTTTAGTTTTTCTTAATGTCCCAATTATATGACACAACTTTGAATTCACAATGTTTACCTCAGATTCAGCTTCTTTTACCTGCAGGGATAAAAAGATACTTGTCAATGCTTTTCTCTTAACATGATAAAGCTTAATTTAAAAATAACTTGTAACCTTGCACCACTGACAATGTATATGTTAGGATTTGCTAACAGATAACATGTCCTTGAGATAGGAAAGTCAGAGGAGGAGATTTAGGAAAGATAGGCCCGAGGCATACGCCAGGGAGAACGCCTCCTGTATGCCCCACTTGCATCATGGGCGGGCTGCGGGAGCTTGGGGGTGGCGTGACGAGGCAGGGAGGAGGTGTGGCCTCCTCCCGAGCCTCATTTATCATCATCATCCTCATTGCTCACAAGCATAAATCATCATCCAAATCTACACCTGCTTGGAAGCAGGTGAAGATTTCATACGCCAGGCGCCTCTTAGTGAATCCTGCTGGGGAAAAGTAGGCAGGGCCTAATATAAAACCCCTCAGAGGGTCAGGTGTGTGAAGTGCTCAGCAGAGAACTTTAACCGATCTGATCTTCAACCAACTTTTGACTTTTCTCTAGGACATGTCAAAAGAATAAAGAGTATCTATCACGACTCTTGGTCTGTCTGTTTTAGCAATACTTGTACTGCCCATAAAATAAAAATCTGGATCACCTATACATGCACTCCAGACACACACATTCTGCATACACTGTAGCCACACACTACACACTTACAGTACATGCACTCCAGACACACATATTCTGCATACACTGTAGTCTCACACTACACACTTACAGTACATGCACTCCAGACACACACATTCTGCATACACTGTAGCCACACACTACACACTTACAGTACATGCACTCCAGACACACACATTCTGCATACACTGTAGCCACACACTACACACTTACAGTACATGCACTCGAGACACACATATTCTGCATACACTGTAGTCTCACACTACACACTTACAGTACATGCACTCCAGACACACATATTCTGCATACACTGTAGTCTCACACTACACACTTACAGTACATGCACTCCAGACATACAAATTCTGCATACACTGTAGTCACACACTAAATGCACTCCAGACACACACATTCTGCATACACTGTAGTCTCACACTACACACTTACAGTACATGCACTCCAGACACACAAATTCTGCATACACTGTAGTCACACACTATACACTTACAGTACATGCACTCCAGACACACACATTCAGCATACACTGTAGCCACACACTACACACTTACAGTACATGTACTCCAGATACACATTCTGCATACACTGTAGCCACACACTACACACTTACAGTACATGCACTCCAGACACACACATTCTGCATACACTGTAGTCACACACTACACACTTACAGTACATGCACTCCAGACACACACATTCTGCATACACTGTAGCCACACACTACACACTTACAATACATGCACTACAGACACACACATTCTGCATACACTGTAGTCACACACTACACACTTACAGTACATGCACTCCAGACACACACATTCTGCATACACTGTAGCCACACACTATACACTTACAGTACATGCACTCCAGACACAAACATTCTGCATACACTGTAGTCACACACTACACACTTACAGTACATGCACTCCAGACACACACATTCTGCATACACTGTAGTCACACACTACACACTTACAGTACATGCACTCCAGACACACACATTCTGCATACACTGTAGTCACACACTACACACTTACAGTACATGCACTCCAGACACACACATTCTGCATACACTGTAGTCACACACTACACACTTACAGTACACGCACTCCAGACACACACATTCTGCATACACTGTAGCCACACACTACACACTTACAGTACATGTACTCCAGATACACATTCTGCATACACTGTAGTCACACACTACACACTTACAGTACATGCACTCCAGACACACACATTCTGCATACACTGTAGCCACACACTACACACTTACAGTACATGCACTCCAGACACACACATTCTGCATACACTGTAGCCACACACTACACACATACAGTACATGCACTCCAGACACACACATTCTGCATACACTGTAGTCACACACTACACACTTACAGTACATGCACTCCAGACACACACATTCTGCATACACTGTAGCCACACACTACACACTTACAATACATGCACTACAGACACACACATTCTGCATACACTGTAGTCACACACTACACACTTACAGTACATGCACTCCAGACACACACATTCTGCATACACTGTAGCCACACACTACACACTTACAATACATGCACTCCAGACACACACATTCTGCATACACTGTAGTCACACACTACACACTTACAGTACGTGCACTCCAGACACACACATTCTGCATACACTGTAGCCACACACTACACACGTACAGTACATGCACTCCAGACACACACATTCTGCATACACTGTAGTCACACACTAGAATTAACGTTTTGCAATTACATTAAACGGTTAGTGAACAAATGTGGAATTACAGCGAATGATTAGTGAACGATTAACGATGATTTTAGGGCCAGATCTAAATCAACGATCAACAACACACAAGCGAGTTTTCGATCGTTGCCTGCAATTACACAGGACAATTATGATTTAAATTTGAACAATATATAACGATTTTTTGCACAATAATCGTCCCTTACAGTACATGCCCTCCAGACACACATTCTGCACACATGCAGCACACTGTACAACAGACCCAGGCAAAGTATGGCCTGTTTCTGCCCGGCCTGCGTTCCTCTACAGCATTCCTTCAGCATTTCAGCAGCCGCACAGCTTCTAGTGATGCCCTGCCACTGTTATGCAGGGTGAGCATAAGGGACAGAGGACCTATCAGTATCCTGCTGCTCTATTCATTGTCATAGGCCATGGGCACCTAGTGCCTGCAGCCCAAAGCAGCCGGGACAGGATCTCTCCAGCAGGCGCAATGGTATCATACTATTAAACTAGCTGAAGACATTGGAGCCAGAATAGGGAGGGTCCTGCTCCATTCTCGCAATAAGTAAGTGTCTTGTGTTTTTTATTTATGTTGGAGCATTACATATATGGCAGGTAACCACTGCAGCCAGTGATTGGTTGAGCAGGCATATGTTTTAGCTTTAAATAAAATTGGACTGAAGTATTACTATATTACCATCCTTACCATTATATCTATCATTCTACTAATAGTTCTGTTTCTGTCTCGGCTTATATTAACTAGATAACTGTTCCGGTATATTTCTGCAGGGTAGCTGGCAATTGTGAGAAGATCACTCTCTACTGTGTTCTGGTTTGTGGCTACCACAAATATTTTTATCCCAACAGTCTTCATTGCTTCAGAGGCCTCAAATACTCCACCACATGAAATTCCAAGGCTTTGGCCATCTGATAGTACAATGGCAAATTTATTACCCCTGCTGGCTTCAGGATCTTTTAATATAGCTTCCGTTGTCGCCTTTAAAGCACAATCCACAAATGAATCTCCACCAATATACTTGAGTTGGTTAGTTTCCATGTTGAAAGTGGATACTTCATCTGTAAAGTTGATGATTGGTTTCACAATATTGGAGAATTGAAGGGCTCCATATCGCCACTGTATATGGCTGCCAGTCTTTTTTACTGCTTGGGAATTTGCAGTGAAGATCCTGATAAAATCCTTTATTTCATTTACAATATTTCTGGATGGATATTTCAGAGCCACACTTTTAGATGTATCAATGGTAAAATACACATTAATGCCACAGTTACCTGGAAGAAATGAATAATTGTGTGTTAAAATGATATATGCATCATAAAAACCTGGTATGTAATGTAAGCACTGCGTGGTTCTATGTTAGCGTCTCTCTCCAGAAAAGCCACAATTGGTTTGATGCTGGCTATACAGGGGTGTGGAGTCTAAGGGCTCTATTAAGACAACACTATGATAACAATGATAGCATATTGCTTAAGGGCCTTTTACACGGGCCAATTAACGGCCAAGAGAGTTTCTAAAAACGCTCCTGCGGCCAATAGTCAGCCACGTAAATATGACACCGATTAGTCGAGGCCGGGAAAAACAGCCTCATCCTTTGCTGATCGGGTCTTTACAGCAAGTTTTCAAATTTATCATTCCTGGGCACACATCTTACTGTGTAAACAGGGTTATGTGTGCCTGATAACAATAAAAGAAAACGGGCATAACAGATATGTATATATATATATAATATGTATATATATGTGCTGTTAGTTTAAAGATCAAAGCACCAGTGTATACTTACTTCCCTGCTGCTTCTGAACTGGCATGTCTCCTCCAGTCCTCTAGTTTGGACACCGCCTGTATCTTCAGGCCCCACCTCCGTCAGCATTATTGACAGCCGGAGGAGGCGGGGCCTGAAGATACAACTGACGGCCGGTGTGGAGGAGATGTGCCAGATCACAAGCAGCACAAATGTAAGTATAATCTGCTGCTTGTGATCTTCAAAACTGACAGCACAGATATATAAACATCTGTGATGTCAGTTTCCTAGGCTGCACAAATGATACAGCTGGAGATTGATCATCAAATTCTTTGCTTTGTGTAGATAAAAAAAAAGAATACAATGGTAACTCACCTGTGTGTTTAAAAAATGAAGTTAATGTTTGCTGAGGTTTCATTTGACCGTAAGACAAGGTCAGGCAGCAAAATAAAAGCACAATTCTTACATGATCCCTGAACATTGTGAAATCTGAAAAATGAGAGGTTAATGCATTAGGTTGGTAACTTTTTTTTTGTACTGTATATGGTAGAACTACAAACAGGTGGATATTTTGCAGTCAATCAAGGACAATTCTCTGGTGTAAATCAGGGTACTCCAGAAACTCAAGTGTTTACTTCTTTTTTTTTTTTTTGTTAATACATGAATTTATTAAAGTTATACAATAAAGTTATATTAACTTCATTAAATGAAATGTATACTTCTTTACTTTTTATACATGCACCTTCTCTGCTGCTACCAATGTCTGTGTTGACCTCAGAGCAGCTTGACCTCAGAATAACCCTCCCAGCATTACAAAGAAGCTATAATGATGTAGATACAGCCTGCCAGGGACTTGTTTACATCAGCTGTCTCAGAAGGGAGAGGGGAGGACGGGAAGACAGAGAGAAAAGCTTACACACAGATTTTTGTGTATTTAGCAGAAAGCAGCAGCTGAGAACTGGGGGAAGGAGACTGAATAGATAAAAACAAGTATGGAAGGAATTGTTAGTCTCAACATGGACAGCAACATATCAAAAATTATGTTTGAGTGGAATACCCCTTTAAGTCTTTCCTGAAAAGTTCTGCTTCAGACCATACACCATTTTTGTAGCCTGCCTTTGGACCTGTTATATTTTATTAATATCCTTTTTTTAGGTGAGGTCTCTGGAACTGGACACAGTATTCCAGATGTGGTCTCACTAGAGCTCTATACAGCGGGATCACAATCTTCCTCTTCCTACTGGTTATACCTCCAGCTATACAGCTCAGCATTTGATTTACTTTCCCTCTCGCCCGTTTGAACTGGTGACTCATTTTATGAAATCACTACCCCTAAATCCTTCTCTTCTGAAGTCTTTGCTAACACAGAACTACCAATACTTGGATAGAGGATTCCTTCTATGTCTCTTACAAACAATTAAAATTAATAGTACCCAGAACAGACCCTTGTGGCACACCACATGTAACCAGTTTCTGCACAGAATATACACCATTAATAACAACTGTCTGATTTCTAACCTTAAGTAAACCACAAATCCACAGCCGATAATCGTTTAGAGTCATAGGTTCATTCTTTGGACGGACAGCGGAATCCGCCCGTGCATAGAATGCAGTGTATGGCCGGGGCGGAAATGTGCGCGGCTGCCAGAGTCCACGCACAGGTGCGAGTTGCGGAATCCGCAACGTGTTTTCCGTCGGGATTTTGTAGTGTCCACGTATGCTAAGGATTTGCTATTACTCTAGACAGTTCCTTTTAGAAACAGAGGTCGCAGCGGATAGGACTGTGTCAGACTGGAAAGAATATACCACTTCTTGCAGGGCATACAGCAGCTTATAAGTACTGGAAGATTTTTTAAATAGAAGTAAATGACAAATCTATGTAACTTTCTGTCACCAGTTCATTTAAAAAAAATGAATATTTTTGCCGGAGTACCTCTTTAAGTTTTATTTTTTCAAACAGCACTCCAACCCTGTGCCGAGTAAGGGGGGACAATGATCAGAGGCAGGAGGGGACCAGCATCTATATTGACTATGGCATCTGGGGTCAATGACGGCGATTATTTCTAATCCCAGCTGTTAAGAGGGGGGCCAGCTACATTCAGTATTTACTCTGAGCTCAGTTCTATACTCTTTTCCTGATTAAAACATTTGAGATACAGGTACCTCAAATTTCAGAAATAGTTATACTACTACTAATAGTGCTATGAGATTATGTGTATTCCCATCCATATTCCTCTATTACTGGTAGATTGTTGTTGGTGTCCACTAAAATATATCATAAAACATGAAAGCACGAAACCCTTTCTCTATGTAAATTCCCTTGTTCACTCTCCACTGACTTTTTCATTGGTGTTAATTCATTATAATTAGAACTGATATTACTTACAGATTATAACACTATGCATGTCCTAGACACTTTACAATAAAGTGATGGTAAATTTTGTGTGGTGAATCAAATTTAAACTTGCAAATTTTAAAGATCATGATGTGTTATTTCCATTCCTTGAAATACTTTTCGTGTTAAACTTGCTAAGTCACAAACATAAGTCATCATTAGAGATGAGCGAGCATGCTCGTCCGAGCTTGGTACTTGATCGAGTATTAGGGTACTCGATGGTACTTGTTAGTCGGACGAGCATCTCGCGATACTCGAGGAAATCTCATCATCCGTTTCCTGTAAGTTTGGGCGCTATTTCGCAGCTAATAAACATGTAGGAGACTCTTTGGTACATCCTGCGATCACGTGGGACCCATACATGACGATAGCAGTGATTGGTTGGCCAGATCAGATGACCTGGCCATATAAAACGCGCAGCCGGCAGTGCTCGCTTCAGACGCATGCTGTGAGAGATCAGGGACAGAGCTGCTGCTGGTCAGGGAGAGTGTCAGTGTAGGATTTAGCGTTCCAGTAGGCAGGGTATATACTAGCAATACAAACAAACAGTCCTTTTCAGGGCTTAAAAGCTTTTATTAATACTATTACTACAGACTTCTGGCTGGGACTTGCAGTGCTGCTACAGCGATTTAAGCAGCACACTGTGGTGACCGGCTGCTGGCAGAAAGGGGACATTAGGTGTTGCATAAACACCCCTAAGAAGTGCTCAGTGTACTTCTTTTTGATTTGGGGGCTGGTGGTCCTGGTGTACTGCACTGTATAGCTGGGAGTTGTAGTGCATCTCACATAGAACTTACTTCACTGCTCATATTGTATTGGGGTGACAAAGTGTGTGTACAGTTGTTGCCCATACCAGATAGCACTACCTAAACTAGTGTGTACTGCACTGTATAGCTGGGAGTTGTAGTGCATCCTGCATAGAACTTACTTCACTGTTCATTGTATTGGGGTGACAAAGTGTGTACAGTTGTTGCCCATACCAGATAGCATCACATAAACTAGTGTGTATTGCACTGTATAGCTGGGAGTTGTAGTGCATCCCGCATAGAACTTACTTCACTGTTCATTGTATTGGGGTGACAAAGTGTGTACAGTTGTTGCCCATACCAGATAGCACCACCTAAACTAGTGTGTATTGCACTGTTAAGCTGGGAGTTGTAGTGTATAGAACTTACTTCACTGCTCATTGTATTGGGGTGACAAAAAGTGTGTACAGTTGTTGCCCATACCAGATAGCACCATCAAGCCACCCCCTTAACTAGTGTGTACTGCACTGTATAGCTGGGAGTTGTAGTGCATCCTGCATAGAACTTACTTCACTGCTCATTGTATTGGGGTGACAAAGTGTGTACAGTTGTTGCTCATACCAGATAGCACCACCTAAACTAGTGTGTACTACAATGTATTGCTGGGATTTGTAGTACATCATGCATAGAACTTTACTGCTGATTGGAAGGGGGTGTCAGAGTGTGTATAGTTCACGCCAATACTAGAATAAACCGTCCAGCCCCCCCCTAAACTAGTGGGCACTACACTGTATTGCTTCTGTATCACTTCTAATGGTTCTCTGTATCCTCACTGCCATGCTCTGACATCACACTACGTCTGCGGAGGAGCGGGACTGGTTGCCGGGGGCCCGCAGATCGTGCCCCCGCCAACCGGCCAGCTGTTTTATCTTATTTTTTCTTGTCTAGCTGTGGCCGGGGCCTCACCACCCTCAGTCGAGAGGCATCAAGTGTACTCTTGATGGTGAGTGGTGAGTAAGAGCAGGCCTAGCCAGTTAGTTGTCAGCACCCGGGTTTATGTCCACTACATATCCCAGCCCCTGGACTCACTCTAATTTTTGGGTGGGCTCAAGATCAAGATCCTCAAGGATCAAAGTCAATTTCAAAAAGCGGTCGGAGGAGAGGTGGTGAGTCACATTATGCAGGGAATGTTACCCCAACTGCTACATTCAAATTGAAAATCGAAAGGGTGGTGGGGGTAGGAGTGGGGAGTCACGTGATGCAGGGAATGTTACCCCAACTGCTACAGGAGCGGGTCTGGTTGCCGGGGGCCCGCCGATCGCGCCCCTGCCAAACAGCCAGCTGTTTTATTTTTTCTTGTCTAGCCATGGACGACGTGCCCACGAGGTGGAATTTAAAGGACAACTCCGGCGGGACCCCCCAAAAAAAAAAAAACACAGACACACACAGACACCATACTCACCATCCCTCCGGTGACGATCGCCACTCCATTCGCCCGCCGTCCGCCTCACCGTCACCTGCGTCCGCCGTCCAGCGATGTCTCCTTCTTCCGGGTCCATGAGAGAGAAAAGGCTGCCAGCGCGCTTGCGCACCGGCAGCCTTTTCATTGGCTGGAGCACATCACATGGCTTCCAGCAAGCTCAGCCAATCAGGGCTGAGCAAGCTGGAAGCCATGTGATGCGCTCCAGCCAATGAAAAGGCTGCTGGTGCGCATGTGCACCAGCAGCCTTTTCTCTCCCATTCACTCTCAATGAAGACGCCGAGAAGGAAGAAGACCCGGACCGCCCCCAGCTCTGACATCACCCGACACCAGAGAAGAGGACCGTGACGACCGTAATAGGTAATGTATATATTCTTTAACTTCCGGGGTGGGGGGTCGGGGGTCGGAAAGTGGGGGAAGGGGGCCAGACCGGGTATTTAACCACATTACAAAGTTATATAACTTTGTAATGTGTGTTAAATAAGCCAAAAAAAATTTTCGCCGGAGTTGTCCTTTAACCTTCCAGATGGTAGCCAGGGTTTACCAGCAACGCAGAGCCATTGTGGAATGCCAGATGTCAACCTTGGTTTTGTCCATTTCAAACCAAATGATTTGTGGTCCATATACCTACCTCTGCCATCCATGTTGACTTCTGGTGTGCCCGCCCTTGCCTCCTTGTTGCTGGGCCTTAACTGGCATCCATGTCGACTACTGGTGTGCCTGCCCTTGCCTCCTTTTGGCTGGCCCTTAACTGGCATTCATGTTGACTACTGCTGGGCCTTTAGTTTACTGGCGTCCCTAATTTTGCCTCATTGTTTTGTCCATTTCGTAACAAATGATTTGTGGTCCTAGTCCGTATTGATGTTGTAGCCTTCTCAAAGGCAGGATTGACCAGGTCTTTTTTAATAGACACTTGCCCTCTCTTAGAGACTCTTTAAAGGATTGAAAGTTTATTCATTCGTTCAAATCAAATTACGGGGCCTCTTAAGAAGACTGTGTTGTTATTCTTCGTCCCTACCTCCAAAGAGATGCCTCTCAAGCAAAACTGCATGAGGGTGTGAGTCAAAATCTAGCCCTAATCCGGCTATTTTACTTTTAGGCGCAGCAGCAGCACTGCCGTGGGTAAGCGTCAGTAGGTGGTGCTCAAAGTGATGAACAGCACCTTCTACCTTCCTTGGATGTTTTAGCCGCTTTTAAGGCAGGATTGGCCAGGCCTTTCACCAGTAGCTTCTTTCCTTTCTTGGCTGTTGTAATAGCCTTTTTGAAGGCAGGATTGGCCAGGCCTTTCACCAGTAGCTTCTTTCCTTTCTTGGCTGTTGTAGTAGCCTTTTTGAAGGCAGGATTGGCCAGGCCTTTCACCAGTAGCTTCTTTCCTTTCTTGGCTGTTGTAGGCTTTTGGAAAGCAGGATTGACCACCAGGTCTTTTTATTACACAGGCTACCACACTTGGCATCTCTTAGAGACTCTTAAAGGATCGAAAGTGTATTCGTTCAAATTCCGGGGTCTTTTAAGAAGACTGTATTGTTCTGTGTCCTCACTGCCATGCTCTGACGTCACACTACGTCTGCGGAGGAGCGGGACTGGTTGCCCGGGGCCCGCTGATCGCGCCTTCGCCAACCAGCCAGCTGTTTTATTTTATTTTTTCTTGTCTAGCCGTGGCCGACATGCCCACGAGGTGGAACCTTCCAGATGGTAGCCAGGGTTTACCAGCAACGCAGAGCCATTGTGGAATGCCAGATGTCAACCTTGGCTTTGTCCATTTCAAACCAAATGATTTGTGTTCCATATGCCTACCTCTGCCATCCATGTTGACTACTGGTGTGCCTGCCCTTGCCTCCTTTTGGCTGGGCCTTAACTGGCATCCATGTCGACTACTGGTGTGCCTGCCCTTGCCTCCTTTTGGCTGGGCCTTAACTGGCATCCATGTCGACTACTGCTATGCCTGCCCTTGCCTCCTTTTGGCTGGGCCTTAACTGGCATCCATGTCGACTACTGCTGGGCCTTTAGTTTACTGGCGTCCCTAATTTAGCATCATTGTTTTGTCCATTTCGTACCAAATGATTTGTGGTGGTTCTGGTCCATATGCCTTTAACTGGCATCCATGTCAACTACTGTTATGCCTGCCCTTGCCTTCTTTTGGCTGGGCCTTAACTGGCATCCATGTCGACTACTGCTATGCCTGCCCTTGCCTCCTTGTTGCTGGGTCTTAACTGGCATCCATGTCGACTACTGCTATGCCTGCTCTTGCCTCCTTTTGGCTGGGCCTTAACTGGCATCCATGTCGACTACTGCTATGCCTGCCCTTGCCTCCTTTTGGCTGGGCCTTAACTGGCATCCATGTCGACTACCGTTATGCCTGCCCTTGCCTCCTTTTGGCTGGGCCTTAACTGGCATCCATGTGGCAGTATGAGAGTGAATCAATATCAACAGGCCCTGGTACAGAAGCTTAAAATGTGCTTCCCATCTGACACCACTAGCGCCAGAGGATGTAGTTCTGTGGGCCAAAGAGCGGGGGATTGCTGAATGCCATGCTGTGTCTGGCTCAACTTTTGGGAGGCTCACTAGCTTCCTCAATCACTTGTAATGGATCTCAGTGTGCTGAATGCCATGCTGTGTCTGGCCTAATTTTTGGGAGGCTCACTTTCTTCCTCACTCACTTTTAATGGTTCTCTGTGTGCTCACTGCTATGCTAGGTCTGGTATAATTTTGGGGAGGCTGACTGGCTACCGCTTCTACCTTGTTCACTCTGTCCTCACTGCCATGCTGTGTCAGGCTGAATTTTTGGCTGGTTCATGATATGCTACCTCTGTTTTAATGGTTCCCTGTGTTCTCACTGCCATGCTGTGTCAGGCTGAGTTTTTGGGTAGTCCATATGCCTACCTCTGTTTTAACCAGGCTGTTGCACAGAATTAGGCATAATGGTGGCTTTAGGCAGCCTCAGAGGCATGCATACATGCTGCCCCTGCTGTTTCCTGTCCATTTCCGTTGTGTTTCCATCAATTTCTGAGGTTGACAGGTTTCCCTCTACCGAACCTGAGTCCCCTCAAAAAATGCTCGAGTCTCCCATTGACTTCAATAGGGTTTGTTACTCGAAACGAGCACTCGAGTATCGGGAGATATTCGTTTTGAGTAACGAGCACCTGAGCATTTTAGTACTCGCTCATCACTAGTCATCATGAAAAGATGAAATATCGTGAAGCTGCTTTTAGAACAGCAGGTATTAATCTTCACTCAGTGTCAATTGACAAGATAAGACTGTTTTAATAAATGTCTAGTGGAACACCGGCCTACACTGATACAGGGGTGGGGCATGACAGACACAGACATTCTCTCTTTCATGTTCTTAGAATCCCTAATAAATACCCAACTCTCTCTAATATATATATTTAAAGTAGCACTACCATATTTGGGAATTAAACTCACATATCCAACATTCAAATTCTTTTAAGGCAATTCTCTACATCTAGTAATAAAAAGAACAATGGCCCACATTTATTATGACTGTACATCAGAATTGTGGTGCTCAGTAACTTTATATTTATTATGCATAGTGAATAAAAGTAAGTATTTTAGGTAGGATAATCATTGGCAGGAAACTTTGTTCTCACTGGCCTAGAAATGGGGGGCTGTGAAGCTTCAAACACACACAGGGAGGACTTGTACTTCCTTTTAATTTTGGATGCTCTTCTGGTTTTGGCACAAAAACTGCAGTGGTAGTTTTCACAAAATAACCTGTGTGTGTTTGCAGCCATAGGCTATGTTCACACAACTTTAACAGCCGGCCGTCGGGCTGCACTCAGCCCATTCCTGCAGCCGATACCTCAGTATCGGCTGTAGGAACGTGCTTCTTTTCACAATTGATTTGCGGGCACCGTTGGGTGTGCCCGCAAATCAATTAGCCATTTACTCCAATGCAATGTGCGGCCATGCTGCAAATTGCGTTGTGTGAACAGCTTGTGTTTCCGGACGCTGTTCACTGAAATCATTGACAGGCACATTATCCTAATGCCTGTTCTAAAGATCGGGCGTTAGAATAACGATGTGAGAACACAGCGGGCGGCATTGCATTGACTTCAATGCAATGCCGCCTCTGCAGTAAAGAACGAAGGCTGTGGCCATTGCAATCAGAGTCCGTTCTTTACTTAAAAAGAACGTTGTGTGAACATAGCCTTATAGTGACCAATGATCTAAAATCTTCAAGTAGAGAATATAGCTAGTTTTCTATAGATGTGCTGATTTACAGACAGAAAATATGACATGTGGATGAGGCCCTGAGGCCTTTTAAGCTTTCACTGGAAGATGCTGCCGCCAACAGAAGTTCATGTAGCTGTGATAATGCCCTAAGGACTTATGCACATGTTCAGTATTTTTTTCAAGTCCGTAGATTCCTCCCGCTATCCACCCGTACAATCCGCTAAAAATTACGGATTGGGCATATGTAGTGCATCAGTATTGCTGTAAATCCTTTTTTTTTTCAACATGTCAACTAAAATTCCATTTATTTATTTATTTATTACAGAAATACAGAAACCAAACAGGTTACAATCCGTAAAAAATTGCGGATCCCATTGATTTCTATGAGAGGATCTGGGTCCACACGAGGACATGTCCTTTTTTTCAATATTGGTTTGCATCCTTGTAATCTACTGATGTGTGAATAGT